>NW_003307596.1:574532-661663 GCF_000143455.1 Volvox carteri f. nagariensis
GCTGCTTAGACGGAGCGCTCAAGTGCTGACGCTTCCGGAGCCACATCGCTGCAGGGAACAATTTTGTCCACGATTTTGGCCGTGTAATATGCTTTGGAGATACTTCCCCCTACTTTCCCCTAATCAGTAAAGCTAAAGTTCTGAGCAAGTCAGCCGTCAGTATGTAATCTGACATGAAAAAGAGGTAGCTATGGCAGCCTCAGCCATGCATCACGAACGGGGCTGCATAGGTATATGACCATTTGTGAAATAAGCATTAATAGGTATGCTGTATAGCACAGGAAAGTAAACTCTAGGTGCATCGTCGTGACGTACTAGTACATGGTGTGGATACTGGCTTATGGCATGGCATGGCGGAAGTCCTTAAGTCACCTCTGAGGAAGAAAGCACGTTTTATGTTTATGTGCGCATGTAGTGACGTGCAAACCGTTAATGCCACCAGCGCTACAGCTGCGGAAAGATACTAAGAGTTGAAGGGCTCTTCCTTAAGGTTTTAAGGTTTTGTTGAGGTTATTGGCATGTCCAAAATAATAACTTTTAGTTCTAGATCTGGGCAGACAATGTATCGTTCAGTGATCAGATATGGCTATAGATGATTAGGGGACTGTAAGCCCCATGATCATGAGCGAATTGTAAGAATCTGCGGGATTTGTGGCTGTGGATGTTTTAGTAATGCTTGTGATAGCTTGACGGCTTAGTTTGCAGCACCCTTATGGCCGCGGAGCCACATGACCACGGTGACGACCCCCACCCTAGTTCCACGGAGCAACAGCGACGCCACCGGACAACCCCTGTTCCTCCGACCGATCCAAAGCTTTCACCCTTTCTCTTTCCCGGCAAAAGCCCCTAGAAGTACCGCACTATCGCAGCAGTTGCTGCTGCAGGACCCCTGCCGCCGATGCCAGCAGCAACAGCACCCCTGTGGCCACGATCGGGTTGTCCAGACTGAGGAAGCGAGGGGTGGGTGTTGAGCCCGAGGGCCGAAGCAAGTTAGTGACGGGCTCGTCCGTCTCGTACGACTCTTCGCCGTACGATGAGTCCGCTACCGTACTTCTGTTGCTGCTGCTGCTCCCGTCCTTTGCCGTGGCGGTGGCCGCTGGTATATCGCTGTTCAGTTGTTGTTGCTGCTGCTGCGGCTGCTGGCGGCGGCGGCGGTCTTCTCGTTTCCGAAGCCATTCTGCGTAGAACCAGCGCTCCAGCCTGTGAGAGGGAGAGAGCGGATACAGATCAGGTTGAGAGGGGTAAAGCGGGTTACACGGCGAGATATGAAAGCACGTCAGGAGTTGGACGGACCCGGGACGCACCTAGAGCGCCTAGGGTAAGGCAAGTCGGAGTCGTGCAGGATGGGTTGCATTACCTGCGACCCGGGTAGTTCAGCCGATAAGTCATGCAACCCCCCCCAACACGTGCATACTCACATATGTACTGACATATGGTTCACACTCATCATCGCCGGCTGCATACGTACCGGATTGACGGTCGTCAATGATATCGGGGAGCTTCACAGCCGTCACCTTCGTCATCCCCATCCCCACCCCCATCTCTATTGCAACCATCATGCGTTTAACCATGCCTGCTTTCTCTCCGGCTCGTGGACAAGCCTCTGTTAATAAAGACCCGCCATTGCATTCTCATGTCCCGGCCCCGGCACCGGGCCCCTACAAGTGAGGGGGGAACGGCCTAGAAAGAAAGTGCCTCCCTGCCTACCGTACCCCTTAACTCCCTACTACCTTTCGGCATTGCTCCGCCAACACTGCGTCTCCAACAGAAAAAAATCCATACAGCACCGGCACGGAGAGAACCACGGTCACTTGACTCATTTGCAAATGATACCGTACTTCAACATTTAAGGCCAACACCACCATTCAGAGTTAGGTTCTCACCATCGCTCCTGTGTAGCTTCCGGCCCCTCCAGCTCCTGGAGGTAGGTGTTAAGCGGCCCTAGCCGCTTACTGCGACCTAACGCAGCGCGCTCTGAAGGCACAACCACAAGCCACCAGTACCCCGCGGCTACGGCTGTCAGCGCGAGTACAAAGCCTTGAGCAGCCAGGACGCTTGTGTCTGGCAGTTGGGGATCAAATGTCGTCCCCGGGGCCAAAGAGGTTGCTGAGGCAAGGGCGTCTGATGCGCTATGGGTTTGCAGGTTCACCATGTCGCCGCAAGTGGCGTCCTGGCATGGCGAATAGCCGTTAACCGCGAAGGGACCGCGAAGGGAAGCAGGACGCATGATCCGCATATATAAACTTCGTTTCAGTGGGAATTCTGTTTGGCGATGGTGTGTCCACGTCGGAGAGTTCGGCAAATGCGATATACATCGCTGATGCGATCGTCTCCAGCTTTGCCTGCACATCATGACTCTAACAACGATGATACAGACAGCGAAGCTATGTGGACGGTTTGATTTACAATAACTTGTTCTGTTAGATTTTCCAGTTTGTAAAAATTGGCAAAGCAGATTCACTTGCGGAAACAATTGGATTGAATTAACTAGACACACTAGGTTCAATACATTACACTTATATGTTAACAGCTGGTTGATATGATCATGTGGGTGAAAGAGGGCAACAACTACTGTTTATACCGTACTACTGATATCAGATTCTGGAATGTTACCATCTGCACGTCACCTCGGTAGATTGGTATACTGCTCTGCATTCTTCTGACACCGAATGATTTCTGGGATTGGAGAAGAGGCACGCAGACGAGATATCACGTGGCTTACACGGAAGTGTTTTCTTCTCTTGGTAGGGTTTATATCCCAAAATGTCCTAGTGAATATGATCCCAGGCTCAAAATGGATCATCCATTTATTCATGAAGCACACGCGTTCGATGTTCAATTGGTCAGTGAAAGCTTTTCACAACCAAGAACACAGTTTACCGGAAGCAAATCTAGAACATCAGGAAAAATTGCACCAGAAAATCACCCCCGATAACTGATCAGTCCAGAACGCAACGCCTCTAACCACACATAGCACGAGCCCTGCTACGCGCAGGTGCTTAGACGGAGCGCTTGTTGGCCGGCTGCCAGTCGCGGGCGCTCTTGGGGCGCTGCACCAGGAAGCCCATGATCTGCACCTGCTTCACGTTGTCGAAGGCCACCAGGCGCACGTAGGCGTCCGGGAAGGCCTTGGTGCAGGCAACAATCTCGCGCAGCACCTGCATCGGGTCGCGGCAGCCGAACATGGGCAGCTTCCACATCGTCCAGTAGCGGTTGTCGTAGTACAGCTGCGGGGGAGGGAGAGACGGAGTTCAGGGAGACAAATTTGAGTTAATGACCGTATGTCCGATTCAAAAACTACCAAAACCCGAAGTTTACTTCATATCCTTCGAATACTGTCGCAAGTACATGCAAGTCCTAACAACCCTTTCGCTATGTCCCCCAACTTACGCAAGACACTGGGCCGAAGCGGACGGTCGACTCGTTCGACACGTAGGCCTTGTCGGCCTCAGCGAACTCCAGGCAAGGAATCCAGCCTGTAGGATAGCAGCAGTGTTAGTGACCAAGAGCTAGTTTGAGTGCTCTGACCCTGCATTACGAAGTATCATCATAACATCCACGTAAAAACAATCGCTAAAGTCAACTCACCGTTGGCGACGATGTAGTCGACCTGAGCGGCGATCTGCTCGTCGGTCAGCGGCGGCAGATAGGAGAAAGTCTCGAACATCCTGAAATGAGTAAACAGGTTGTGAGCGTTATGTAGGTATTAGCAGGCAGGAAAGATACGCATTTGGCAGAAGCAACCACTAGACTTGCATAATTGCAAGCCCAACGGCAGGAGATTGCGTCATAAGCCATATCTTACTTGTTGTTCACCGGGGTCCAGACCATCATCTTGTTGGCCTGAGCCGGGGTGGCAACAGGGGCAGCCTTGACAGCCGGCTTCAGCGCGGCGCATGGGCGCACGCTGCTGCGCTGAGGGCGCGCGACGGCGGCGGCCACGGAAGACTTGGCAAGCAGGGCGGCCATTGTGTTCAAGGACTTCAGCTATCGACTTGAAAAGTGATTTGGTAGGGAGCGCGTCGGGCTATATCCGAATCGGATGCGACAAGTGTAGACCACCCTGGAGCACACTCATCCTGAAACGCTGAATGTACATAACCTTCGTCTCGCAACACAAATTCCAAAATAGAACCTTGTTATCACTACGATGCTTGTTGACTCCATCGGAGTTAACGATGTATTTGAACGCCTGCAAGCATATGTCACGTACTTCACCTTTCAAATAAGATTTCGTCACAATCATTGCTTCACGACACTAAAGCTTGAAACACAGCATCTCGTTTCGATGAAGTAAAGTCGCCAGTGTCCGAAGTCTGAATGCATGCTTCTTGTAGGGTTGTCTTCAAATAGGTTTCACCGCCAATCAATGCAGATATATGGGTTGGAGGTGCCCATGAGAGAAGGCAAAGTTGTAAATGTTAGCTCTTAGCCCACCTTGCTTACCCTCAAAAAGAACCTATTGGCGGATATGCCAAGTCAAATCACTTCTACAGCTTCCGCCTCTTTCCCAGCACACAGAGTTGCAGTCCACTGTGTAATAAGAACGCAGCACCGCGCCCTTCCCAATGCCCGAGGTATTCTGCACACGGCATGGGCCGCGTGCACGGCACACAGCATGTCTTTTCACAACTTTCCCGATCACGACGACCGAATGCTGTCCCCATAAGGCGTCGCGGAATGTCGCGGTCCCTGGCTACCTTTGATTAGGCTGAGCGCAAACGTCAGGCTTAGTGGGCGGGCAAAAAGAGGCTTAGGCAGTGTTACAACCGCTGGCGCCGATTGATTGGACTATGAATTGATCTCACCCTCTCTCTCTTCCCCTCGCTCACTCATCTTCATAGGCAAGCAACAACATCAATCAACAATCACATGTGAAGCTTCTCACGTACCGTTCCAGGGTTGCTTGCACCGCAATCCCCACTCCCCTTCGCCGCCTGTACCGGGTGAACCCCTCAGCTGTAGCCGCCGATAACTCACGCCGTTTTGCCATAAATGCACGGCGCGCCGCCGCTCTTCAGGCCGTCGGCTTGGTGAGCAGAGCAGAAGGGGAGAGGCACAAACACGCGTACGTGCATGCTCAATTACTCGTACATACAACACACGCATACATACATGCGCATACGCGCCAATCGCGTACGGTGTTACCATCACTTCATTCCCCCCTTTGCGTCTTTCTGAGGGGTAAGTACGGGAGCAGCCATCACCGCGACACGTATTGTACGTAACAATGCACACCCACAAATGCCCAAACACAGACGGGCACAAGCAAGGGTAACACTCAACTCCGCTCTTCCCCTCTATTCCGCTCCCTCTCGCTCTCGTCAGAAGCTCGCGCTCCCACTCGCTCGCTCCACTGTCCCTGCAAGAAGTGCCTTGCGCACATAAAATGTGGCCTCCTATCCTAAACCAACTTGCTTTAAAAGGAGGACATCCACGACGTCACGCGTCAGGAACAGCAACGGTTGTTACCGCCATTTTTGGAGCGCAAAACCCACATCGGCACCGGCGGGCCTGCCTCCCTGATTACTAGCCCGGCCGTACCTGCTATACAGTGCCCCCCCCCACTACCCTCCAGACCCCCGAAAGGGAGGTAATGTAAGCAGATACAGGAAAAGTTTAAGTCGGGAGCTTGCAAAAGTCGCAGTGCTCTGTCGGGCGACTCGACCAGGGGCACACGCGCCGTGTGTGCTGCTCCGCCACAGCCATCAGCGGCGGCGCCATCGCAACAGGTGCCATCAACGACAACAGTACACCCATGTATGCATGCAAGTATACATAACCGAAAATGACGCGGGTTCTTTTAGGGAGAGTCCTCGAGGAGGAAGACCGCGAGGGAAAAGCTCCAAAAGACCGCCGCTGTACCCAAGTTCTCTAATAGTTGCAGCAGTTAAATTGTTGCCAATCGCCGGCCCTGCAGCCGAATCTCTGTGTACGTTTTTCCTTACTGCAGATTGCAGATAGAATCTCAACCTTACTGGCGTACTGGCATATACGAATACATGCAAGAAGGGTGCCGGCGCCGGCTCCGGAACCCCACCCAGCCAATTGGGCCGAGCTGCCTTCGGAGCCAGCTGATGTCCCTTCGTGATCAATCAGGGGGCTGGGGGCAACCCATCCAAAATGCACACATGCAAAAAAAGCGCAAGCAGCACCCCAAGACGTTGGCCCATCCCTCAGCCCTTCAAGCGCCACAGCCTTCACAGCCCGCCCTACCCAGGAAAAGCGCCCCGAGGCAGCGTGGAAAGGAGGCGATCCCGCCATCTGCAACCTCACCAGCATCCATCTAGCAACCCTCCATTATAAACCCTCCCCTTCCCTGCCCCGGGCCTTCAATGCCGAGTCCGTGCTTCCCTCACCCTTAACCGCTTCCTCTACGAATTGACCCTAGCCAACAAAGCGGGCGCCGGCTTCTGTCCATGCACAGGCCAAATGGACGTTCAAGAGCAGCCCTAGCGAGACGCCAGCCATCCCAGCCACTATGAAACGCACCCCACCCCTTCGTATCCTGGCCCGATACGCCCCGACCTGGCCAGGCCAGACCTAACGTTGTCTGACCTGGCCCATCCAAACGCAACCGTCATTCAATCATCAGCCAACCCTCGTGATGACAGTCCCGTGCAAGCTTGTCAACACGACATATGTGCTGCACACGCCGCACCGTCCCCTGTCCCGGTTTTTATCCAAATCGAGCAAGGATAGGTCAGTGATAGGCTCGCCGGCGGCCTGCTGTGCTGCGCAACCCTCCCGAGCAGGGAATTCCTACGTCCCGCCCCAAGAAACACACGGCGTACACACATATACGGTTCGCCTTGCCGGCTTTTTTCATCTGATCTCTCCATCTACTAGCGGCTCGTTCTTTGGACAAAACGGATGCACGCATTCGCATGCGCAGATGCGTAGGATGCGCCCTCGAAGGTCGTACGTTTTGTACCAATGGTGGCCACCAGCGTGCAGCAAAGCAAAAAAGCAAAAGCGCAACTAAAGCAGCCTACCATAGCCATGCCCCGGTACCCTCCACTCAGCCAGCCCCTGCACACCAGCGCGAGAAAACCTACGCTCATCGGTTTTGGGGGCAACGGCAGTATAAACCGCGACAAAGCAGCAGCAGCAGCATTGCGCCAATGGAACAACACGCTCTGCTCTGCTCTGCCAGGAAAATATTAGCAGCATACGTCGCACCCATATCTACTCGAGTACAGAGCCATCCGAGGGCAGCCCCTCCTTCCTTGCGCCTCTCCATCCCTGCCCCGTGGCAGCTATCGACAAGCTACCAAGCCGCCCTTCCAAAAAATCCAGCACTCAGCCTCTGCTTTTTCTCTCTCCCCCTCTCCCTTTATGTATTCTCTCTATGTCTCTAATTGGCTTTTCTGGCAGTAGGTAAGTTCCCCAGCGGCTTTTGCGGCAGCATCTTTCCATGCCTCGTCACTGCTTGCGTGCACACGCAAGATGCATGCATGGAAAAGCGCACTAGCCTGCTTCACCGCTGGAGGAGCCGGAAGCCCACAAGCTCAGCAATCTCCCAAACTCCTGCTGCAGGGCAAGATCCCGCCTGGAGCGCAACATCCTCCCCATCCGCCGCCGCCGCCGCCTCACCCGCCGCCCCAAACTATCTATCAGAGACCACCGTCCTTACATCTTGGGCAGTCCGCAGACAAGGAACGCGCCTTTTGCAGACGGATGTCCACGGACTCCACAACGACAGGCGCCGCAACGGCGGCCCAAATGCCGCCCGCCATTTCGCGTATTCGGCGATGCAGCAGAGGTTCAGAGAGGCAGCCATGGGCATTGCGCTCGAATCGCCATCATCACGCGACCGCACACAGATCTCTTCTGTTCCGATCCGGCATGGGTGCGCCGTGCGCGGCGAGGGAGCGTCCCTCAATCCTCAAGCACCGACGGCGGAATAATTTCCCTCAAGTCCATCCCTAGACCGGAGACGCCGTCGGCGGGCTGCGCGCTGGCCGCCGTCATCAAGTGCGCCCACACGTCGTCGCCGAAGTCACCGTCTTCTGGCAGCACCAGCTCACCTGACGCCATCGAGCGCAACGTGTGCATTAGATCTACCGGGAGCCCCATGCCGTCGTCCTCGTCGTCGGGGCTGGACACGGTAGGGTTATCGTTCACCGGCAGCGGCGGCTGCCGGACCGCCGCCGCCGTCTCCGCCGCGACCAGTGGCGTCACCGCCGCCGCGACCGGCGTCCACATCGACGACGCTGCCACAGTCGCCGACGCTTCGGTCGAGCTAGGGGCGGCAGCGGCGACGGCCGCCACTGCCACCGCGGCTGTGGCCGCAGAGCCGATGGCCGGCAGGCCCGTGGGAGCCGGTTGTCCCGTCGGCATGGATTGCGTTGGCGGAGCCATCGTAACGCTTTGAATGGGGATCATAGTGTGCACGTGGGGGCCAGACCCTAAGCTGGCAGCCGGACCTACGGCACCCGACGCAGAGGCGGGGCCCACAGCCACCACTGTCCCCATTGGCGCCGCGGCGGCGGGCTTGCCGGCGGCAGACGCCGCCGCTGACGGTGCTGTGCCGCCGGCGGCACAGGGCATCGCTCCGTTGCAGGCGACGGCAGCAGCTCCGTTGTGAACCTGTGGTTCGGGGGGCACGGGTAAAGGAAAGCGGACAGAACAAGACGTCCTGATAAATTTTCTAGGTTAAAACGGAATGCAGGGATATGGAGACCCTGAGACCATCAGAACACGATCCAGTGCTAGGCCAAAACCACCGTAGTACGCACGTGCATTCAAACACACCGCTGCTGCATCCCGCCGGCCCAGCTCAACCCACTGCTCCCTCCCCTCCCCAGTACAGTTCAACCCAAGCCTGCCACACGCTGAGACTGCTCCCCTCCCCTCCCTTGTTGGCACTTTCCACATCGGTTTCCTGTGCTGGACGTTTGCATGGACATTTGCATTATTTCCCCATCCCTCCTCACCCTTCCCATGCTCTCCACTCCACACTTACCGGCATGACCGTCATACCAAGGCCCCCGTTTACCGGCAGCAGATGCGCCGTCAGAGGCTCTGGCTTGGGAATGATGAGCGCGGCTTCGGTGGTGTCGACCAACGGGGCCGGCTGCGGCGTCGCTGCCGCCGCCTCCAACCCGTGCGCAAGCCCTGCTAACCCTAGAGTATGCGGCGCGTGGTATGGCTGGATGGCCGTGCTGCCGAGCGGCAAAGGTGACATGGCCACCACACCGTTTGTGAGGCCTGGTGACCCATGGGACGTGGCACATGCGCGCCACGAGGGAAAAGAGCCGTGCGGGGCCAAGGGGGCGGGAGAAAGACGGTGAGTGCGAGAAAGAAGCGGCTCCGGCGCCCCGTATTCCGTGAGAAGAGATACTGGTGGGGTCAGGAAACATCAGCAGTACGCCACCACTCCTTGTGCCGTGGGGGTGTGTTTGCGTTGTGTTCGTGCCGCTGTGGCAGTGTAGTGCAGGACGCCAGAGAGCAGCAAATGGTAGTGGCCCCCCCACCCTCCTTCACCACCACGCCGCTCCTCCGTGCTATCGGACTTGGCCCCTTCGTTTCACCTGTATCCTCTGCCAAATATCAGACATTGCACGTCTCTTACCTTCATGACTGGAGGAGGTTCCCCCCAGGGCTGGCGAGGTCCCGCACGGCTGTTCATGAATGGTCACAACGGGAACAGTAGTGCCAGCGGAGGCCTGCGAGCGACACAAACAATGCACGGGAGGCCGGAGGCCGTCAGTGATATTTACAAGAGGGGGGTAAGACGAACCACTGGCAATTGACGCAGATACCAGAGATAGGCGGGATACTCCAGGATTAAGACAGAGGGGGAGGAACAAGCAAGGAGCTGCGAGGAGATGGGTGACGCCCTGCCCTATCATATACCTTACTCGTATGCTTCCCGGTGTCCCTTTTCTCTGCAGAAGCAAAGTAAAGGGAGACGCCCGTACACACAGCGCCGCAAGTGCCTGGACCTCCCCTCCTCCTCCTCTTCATCCCTATTTCCCTTCCATCCCTCCCATCCCCACCTCACTCCCCTCTTATTCTTCAGAAAACTTCCTTTCGCAAACCCACCTGCGGCCCAATCGCCAGACTGTTGAAAGCGCCCGTCACATCGCCCGTAACGTCCTCTGCCGTAGAGAGCAGTGTCTGAAAGGAGCGCAGCATCATGTCGTTCAGCACATCGCCGCCCGCCGCATTAGGGTTGTACTGAACCAGCTGCTGGTGCGTCACCGCGCCCATGGCCAGTCCGCTGGCGGAGCCGTTGGATGACGTGTCGTCGCCGCCGCCGCCGGTACCGCCCGGTGAGCCGGCGGCGCCGCCACCGGAACCATGGTCCGCCATGTCCGCATCAATGACCTCATTCACACCCACACCATTGCCCAGGTCCATCTCCAAGGGGGACTCCCCACGCGCCCGGCGCTTCCTACGGCCCCCGTTGGTGACCGGAGATGGGTACGTGGCTGCATGTCCGGGAACAAGAGCAGAGGGACGGGTCTTCAGACTGGACCCTAGGCTGGTCGGGACAACACGGCGCTCAAAGCACTCCCCCACGCACATACAAAACAGGATTGATCTGCAAGATTGCTCTCGCCTAAAGGATTTTTGGCTGGAAAGGTTTGTTCCAAGGCTATATGGCTCCTCGCTGACGCTGCTCTCCTGGCCAGGCATCTAAGAGCTCCCTGCCTAGAACCGCATGGCAGGGCATACTACACAGCGTGTAAGGCTGTCCCCTTTGCTGCATGACGTGCGCGCAGAGCAAGGAGGCACTGTTCCACTTGATATCCCTCTCGCCACTTGATCTTTCAGTTTGCCGCAACGCAGCTTCAAGCTTCTAGAAGTGCGTGCAAACACGCTTGCGGGTCAGTCTTTTGTTAGAGAGCCATGCATGCATGGATGAGAGCGCGCGCCCCGCTGACTCACGTGCATTCGCCAAGCGCTGCACACCGCCGGTCGCCATGGTGGACAACATCCGCTGAAACACCGATGGGTGCTTAAACGCCGCCGCAAACATATTAATCATGGTTTGCTGCTTCGCCTCAGTCGCCTCCAGCCGTGCCTGCAAATCCCGCATCTTGGCGTCCGTACCCGCCTGCTGCTGCCGTACACGTACCAGCTCCACCATTAGCAAATTCTTGTCGCGTTTGAGGTTGTCAATCTCCTCTTGGAAGCCGCCGTATGCGCCAATCTCGATGGCCGGTGCAGCCGTTCCGGCTGCGATAAGCGCATTACTCGGCACCGCAACGGCCCCAGCGCTGCCGCCAGTGCCATTGATGCCGCCGGCGCCGCTATGGTGGTGGCTGTGATGCTGGCTGCTGGAAGGCTTACGGCGGTGAATGCCGCGCAGTTGCTCCTTCTTGCCACGGACAAAGTGTTCGTTTGCGAACTCCCAGCGATCTGGGTCGACCTTGCGGAAGCCCTGCGTGCATATGGGAAGGCCACGGGGGTCGGATGGTGAGAGGGGGAGGAGGGGCGGCCAGAGGGGGGACGGCAGTGGGTTGAAATCTCCCAGGCATGGCGGGAGAAAGGTCCAATGGTTGAACAATACACACACAAGAGGTACCCTTGCGCGGTGGTGTCATGGCCACTGAAATGAGAAGCTGCGCGAAGTGGCACCGGTGCGCAGCCGTGCTGCGGCCCAGATCAAGGTGCCATGCAAGGTGCCATGCCATTGGAGTAGTGGGTTACACCTGCTGTGATGCTGGTGGGGTAGAGGCATGCTAACAATCGATGAAAGAGCAGCTCCATGGGCCCGCCTCTGCTATGGCCAGTGATGTCGTACAAGTACACCTCTTACTCCGGCTGGGTTGAGGCTCAGGACGCAACTGTCAGGCTGCCCTGTGAGGCCGCTGCATCCATAGGGTGTAGGACTGTGCCGCTGTGTGCCTCGGTGCGCTGGTGCAAGAGCTTGCGAGCTGCGGCTGGTGGAAACTGGCCATGGATTTCTGAGCTGACCGAGACGGGCACACCGCCACCGCACGGACATCACCAGAGGCGCGCTCTTGGCACGCGCCACGCACATTAATTGAGCATGTCATCCGATCGCGCTGGACCATGCATGGCGAACAGACTACAAGCATCCAAGCCCTACTCACGTATGTGTTGAGTTGTCGGACAAAACTGGAGAAATTGTTGTGCTTGAAGTGCTTGGGCAACAAGTCCCGCGCAAACTCTGGCGGCTTCCATACAATGAAACTGCAAATGAGCAAGGAGAAATAGGTGTCGTCGACCAGGACTCTTAACGCTCAGTCCCGGTCCGGAAAGATTGCACGTCCCTGGAAACCCGCGCTTTGTAATATAGGTAAGATGACTCTCGACCTTATGCAGAGGTTAACTCAGCTGGTCAGCACCTCACCTGCAGCCATCTCCTCCCCACGAAACAATACTATCCGTCGCCGGGTCATCAACAAGGTCGTACCTGCAGCATCAAAGATAATTCCGGACTACGATAAAGAGCCCAATATTTTGTTGTGTCCCAAGCTCCCAAGGATGTCCACTCAGCGGTCTGGGTCTACTGCAACACCGCCACACCGCTCTGGCAAACACTCACGTCTTTATGAGGAATGGTGGTGGCTGATTGGCTGGATTTGTCATGGCTCCTTAAACTGTGTCAAACACCACGAATGATGCCAAAGACGGCCAGACAACGATTTAAGGTACGAAAGGCTACTTGTATAGTGCAACTTAAGATTAGTCACTGCGGATTGATGTCATATGAAGCCATGAGAAACCCCAGAGGGAAAACAAATGCGTCAATTCATTCCGGGGTGCCGTGATAAATAGTGGCCCCTCAGCGTGTGGAAGGTAGAATTTTGTAAAAGCACTTTCAGTGAATAGCAGCGACTCGTAGCTGCTGAAGAAAAGAAAGTTCCAGAGTCCCGTACAATGGGACGAGAATTTAGGTAGGCATCTTTCTTTACTGTTGGAAAGCATTTAGGAGCTGCAACGTTATTCATTTTGGGCCATAGCAAACCTAGGCCAACACGCATTTGATGCCTCATTCTTTTGCACCCAGGATGTCAAATCGGCACCACACTAATCATGACACTAGCATCAACGACTTCGTCAACGGATGTAAGCAGTATCTCCAATTGACAACTTGGCTGCCGTGAAACATAATCCTATGCGGTACCTTCCTACCGCACGTGGCCACGGGCATTATTGAGCTCCCACCTAAGTCAACCGTTAGGTAATCGCTTTGAAGCGTGCCGAATTATCAGATAGCGCACGTCGGTGCCTGTAACGTGCGCCTTCTAGTATCACCGCATGGACGCCCAAGCCGGGGTCTCTGTTGAAAGCAAGCCCTTCATTGGACCACCAAGATGCTGTTCGTTTCCCCCTGCAATCACGTACAACAGCAAAGGGACAGTGGGACCGCATGTTAAGAAGGAGGAAAAGCCTGACGGCAACACACCCAGGGTGCATGCGTTGACATCCGTCACGAACGTTCGCATTATAAATGTGAAGTGGCGGGGACATCTCCACCCGCATGCTCTCCACCCAGCAATCCCAGCCCAATAGACAGCGGCTGCCTTCACTATCCCCATCTTGGCCTCCACAACACCCCATCCTCCCTACCCACACGCACATGGTGCTCTTGCTCCCCTCCACACAAGTACACCACATCCGGAGATAAGAACATTTCCTCCCACCTATGCCTTCGTTCCCCTTCTTCCTTCCCCGCTACCCACTACTTTACAACCCCTTTTTTCTTTCCTCCTGGCCCCAAAACACGGATGCACCCACGCACCAGCTCATCGTTCTCTGTGGGCCAGTCACTCGCCAGCCGCCATCCACCGTCCACCTGGAACTTCACCTTATAGCGCCCCGGCAGCAGCGGCAGATCTGCCTCGAACGTGCGGATCACACCGTCCGAGTCAATGCTGGCCGCCGACAGCTCAAAGCCCCTTGTCCAGCCGTCAAAGTCGCCCATCAACCGCACCTCTGACGCGACGCCCACCCAGGCCACGGGCACACGCTTGGGCACGCGCTTGGCGAACGCAGTGCGCTGGGCCTGACGAGTGGGGGCGCGAGGAGAAGTTTGTAAGGAGGCGGACCAGGTGTATAAAGAAGGCGGTACGTGAATCCTAGGCCAGCGGTGCTGGGTCACTCGCAACGAGCCGGTGCTTCAGATGGAAAAGACGTGCAGTGCATGTAAAGCCGGGGAAAGGCGCGGTGATGTGGACCAAGACCTAAAGCCTTGGCGACCTGAGAGGAGATCCAGATCCAGACAGTACCAAAGCATCCGACCGGCTCTGTCAGCTCCTCTTCCCACACAACCCACATCCTTCCAGAGCATTCCACATCCCAGCACCTCACCTGCAGTGACGCCTCCAGCGTCTCCAGTCGCTCGCACAGCTTTACCAGCTTGGCCACCGCGTCCTCCTTGTCCACTCCGAACCTGACAGCAGCCGCAGTGGACTCCACCAGGCGGCTGGTGGTGCCGAACTCCATAGACACCTGGAGGGTGGAGGGCGGAGGCGGGGTTTCGGAGCAACGGAACTGGAAGATCCCGATAGTCGCCGCCGTGCATAAGCAGTGCACGTGCGTGTGTGTGTTGGCAAAGGCGGAAGCCGGGGGCAGAGGTTCGCAAGCCCAAGACATGACGAGACCCGCAGCATGACCAGCCTGGCCCGTTCGCAGCATGACCAGCCTGGCCCGTTCGCCGTACCTTTTTCAAGAATGCAGCGGCATCCTGCAGGTCCTTGTTGGCCTCCTCGATGCGCCGCTCCAGGTAGCTCACGTGCTGCGGGTGGTTGGGTAATGAAACGACCCGCGGGTCAATTGTGTTCTCCACACTCAGTCTGAAGCAGTTTGAAGCATCGGTCGACACTAGGGGTCCTCCTACGTTTCAGCTTCTTTTTGAAGGCACACATGGCACACACGTTGCAGTGCACATCCGCCCTGCGCGCAGGGACTCCTAGTCCTCTTTCTCCACCTTCAGCCTTGCTCACCGCATTTGCCTCCGCTAGTTTGGCACTCATCCTTTTTTGGGACTCCACTGCCGACTGGTACAGCTGCGGGGTGAATGCGGGCAGGGGAGAGAGTGGCCGCCATTCCCACCCAGGCAGCCAGGCAGTAAGAGGAGGACAGGAATCCGGAAGTGGCGCAGAAGCAAACGTTGTGCGCTGTATTAGGAGTGGAGTGTGAAGTGAAGTTGGAGAGGATTTCGGTTCGGTTCCCGCAGCAAAGCCTAAAAACTACTACCCAAGTGTTGCCTCTGAGCTCCAGAACCCTAACCTAAGCCAACATGACGCTCCCGTATTCCTTCACAGCATCCGCCTGGGGTGGCACTCTACCCCGTTAAGGCATCGCCGTGCTGCAGGGGTGTGGGGCCCCGTGCGTTTAGGGACAATATTCCGGACTGATGCAAATAGGTTGAGGCGTGGCAGAGGCCAGGCAGAGTTAGGAGGGGATGGAGGATCGTTGGAATGGACGAAATTGCTGAACTCTCGATACTCCTGCCTGGCGCGGCATTTGCAGCGCATGATGACGTACCCGGACATCAACGATGCCCGGCGCGCCGCTCCTGTACGGAGTTAACCCGTCCTGGCTGAGCGCTTCCAGGCGGCGCTCCTTAGCTTTATCAAGAAGTGAAAGTTTTTCTTTTGCCTGCGTAAAATAATAGATATGTAAATTGCGCACGCGACCAGCTGTGGACCTATGACCCGAACCTACAGACAGCGACCTTCCCGAAGATGACGCAACGTTAGATGAATGCACCTCAGCGAGGGAGGGAGGATTTGAGCGGCATACACCGACCTGTCGCGCCACACCAAGGCAGCACTTTGCGGTCAGCAACGGTTGGAAATGAAGCACATTGTGAACAGAACATGCACTTCGCACAGTGAACGCACTTGAAAAGGTCGGCTTTGCGCATGTAACCCATAGCTGCAATTGCATTTTGGGTCGACGCGAGCATGTAAGCAGTTCGGATTGCAAGCTTGCATTTGTCCAAATCACCTACGGGAAAGCCACCTAGCGTGGTTGTGAATAGGGACACAGCTAACAAGCGTTAAAACTGATAAACATTAAACTGCGAACAATTTTGGTACAAGGATGTTTCGCACCTCTCCGTACGGGGTTCCGCGCCATGATGCTTCTCGTAGCATCACACGCCCTAGAGGTGAAGCATCGAATCCTTCATACGATATGAATTTCACAACATCTGTTATTTGCCATGCAATTCTCAAGTACAGGCTAATTCGTCTTTGCGTTCACGTTTTTACCTTGACTACTGTTACGCACGCACAACACCGACTACAGACCCGCAGTTTACGAAATGTTCCGTGCTAAGCTTGACTGCCAGTGCACACAAACGTGTCGATCTCGTAAAGTGCAGCTCACGGCCGCAGCTCCGACCGTCGCTGGCAGCCATGCCTTCGGCAACCTGATTATGCACCCAGTCCAACCTGTGATCACCTTGTGCAACTCTGCGTCTCGACGTCAAGTTACGGGACGAGCATCTGCTACCCAAGGTCTTCCCGCCGACCGTGGAATTGATGTAGTCGGCTTCGGAAATCTCTGCGTGGGTAAGACTGTGGCGTTGCGTTGCCCTGGCAGCAAGTCTAGGTGCTTTACATTAATTGAGTGGAGGCGTCTTCAATTGATCCCAAGGGGGGTCGGTCTCTATGGGCACGGTATTGCAGGGAAGCAGCCTGTGGGCGTGTGGTACTGTGTGGCGAAGTCGACATCGGTGTGGTATCGGTGTTGGCGATCTAGCCCTCCCTTTTATATCATTTAGCACGCGCGCACCATGAGTTGGCTTAAGGATACAGTGCCTACCTGAAGAAACCCAGCAACAGCTACGATTCTGGCGGATGCCTTTTGCGATACCATATGGCCGTAACGGTTCTTGCCATTTTCATCAAGGTCGGGATCAAACACGCCAAAGATCTGCTGGGGGATTAGAGAGGAGTGGAGGCCGTACGGCCACTGTGCCTATGGCTGTAAGGGCAACGGGCGACACAACATACCCTGTCCATCACCGCAGCATCTACAACTGCAGCAACCGTGACGGCTGGTTTAACTACAGTTATGGCACTAGTAGCGATGGCAGCAATATCAGCCGTGGCAATAGGCCACGGGGCCCGTAGAACTCACAGGGCCTTCCTGCCCCTTTCAATGAACCCACGACATTCCAGGTCGGCCCAAAGCCTCCCGGGAGAGTCTGCTGCGGGTTGCGGCGGTGTCTCCTTTGAGGTGCCCTGCAATTCCATTTAATCGTCCTTCATCGCTCACCCAAAGACTGAAGCGACTAATATCCATAACCCTTAACACATGGATTTTAGCTTGCATCAATTAACCTACATAAAAATTACATCAATATCAGCAGCTTTTGAGGAATCAACGACCCACATTCAAGGCAACCCATATGCTCGACCCCATTTCCCGGGGTCGAGGGAGATGTAGACCCTGTCGTCCCTTTCCCCCTTATCCTTCGTCCTTTCCGCTCGTGTTCCTTCCCACATGCCGTCCTTCTCCCCATCGTCCGCGCAATCCTGGTGTCCAGCTGTGTTTCCCCGTGTACACCTCATTCCTTGCCGTGCCGTGCCCCCTCCGGCCATCTCCTTGCCCTGCTATATTTAACCCTCCCGACCCAGATACTGTGCTTCCCTGGGAGCAACTCCCCCCAGCCAATGTACACGTCAGGCGGCAGCTGTTGGACACGTTGACCAGCTCGCCACCTCACCACTCATATTGGGAGGTGGGGGCCGTGCATGCGCATTGCATACATAATGTTTTCCATGGTCGAGCGAGTGTGCAAATGTGTGTGGCTGTGTGTGTGGCTGTGTGTGTGTGCGTGTGAGAGCTGTCGTGCAATCCGTAGCGAAGAAGGTCAAATGGACGTGAAGCTGTCGCAAAAAGATGACTTCATCGCGATGGTGATGTTGATTCTTCCTGTCAATCGCCACCACTGCTAGTAACCGCCGCTAACTTGGCCTTACTCCGGGTGCGAGAGTCCTTGCGTGCCTCAATCCTTCTGCGTCCGCTGCTGCCACACTTGCACCCTTTGCCCGTTTGTTGCACTTCGATGTACTTCGAGCACCGCCTTCCTCCTGCCCGGCGCATTGCCTGTTTCAATCCTGATGGGGATCTCGATACTTGATGTTGATCCTGATCATTTCAACCATGGTTTGGATCTTGATTCGAATTCAAGGTGGGTGGCAACTGCAACTTCATGGTGGCTGCAGCGAGGCTAGGACTGCGAGTCGCCAGCGTGGGGCACATCGGTACGGACGTGTACGGCAACTTCATGGACAACGTTCTCAGGGTGAGCGGATGAACGAGCACCTGGCCGACCAATCGACCGAGGATTGGGTTTAGTCGATGCCGACACACATGCCGTCCGTTTCCAAAGCTCAACCACCTACGCCTATCCCACACGCCGCTTCCCACATCTACCACCACACCTACATGATCCGGTGCGGCTTTCTGTTCCGAATTCCCGCCTTCTCCTGGGTGCATTTGCGACAGAGCGAAGGCATCCAAGCAACCACCCGCATCGCTCCGTCGCCGCCATCGAGCAGCAGTACCACCAGCAGCAGTAATATCGACGGGGCGGCCCCCCCGATGGATTCGACGCTCGTCTGCTTTGTGCTGGTAGATTCTGCATCCCGACATGCGTTTTGCAGCCGTTACGATTTCGGGCCCTGGCCGTTGCTGGAGGGCATCCGGACACTCCCCGGCGAAGCCATGGAGGTTCTCCGCACTGCGCGCGCTGTGTTCACCAACGGCTTTATATTCGACGAGCTGCCGCTGGCGGCGGTGGAGACGGCTTGCAGCGACGCCATCGAGCACGGCGCCGCGATTTTCTTTGACCCTGGTGTGTCCTGTGTAGCCGTTTGGACCCATGTGGGCCTTACATGGAAATAAGGAATATATTCTTCAGACGGCACGCAAAGCGAGTTCAGGGCCGAGCCCCCGAGGCCTAAACGCACAGCGTGCCTCCCGCTGCGACGGCGTGCCTAGGGCAGGTCGTGGAGGTGGTGGCCGCGCTGCTGTTCCCGCCTTCTCTCCATGCATGCCGTTTCAGGTTTTTTTCATTCGCATATCTGATGCGCCCTCGTTTCTTAAGGCCTTTCTTGCGCGTCCTTGTCCGTTGCCCGGGTTGCCCTTCCCCTGGGTCGGATGATGATGCAGGGCCCCGTTGTCAGACCATGTTGGAGGGGCCGCGCAGGGCAGCTCTGAACCTGTTGCTGGACCTGAGCTCCGTGGTGCTCATGACGGAGGTGGGACGACGGGGGGATGAGCTGGGAGCTGGGAGGAGGATTTGGCTGAGGCTAGGATGACATAGCTAATTATGAAGAATTGACGGAGGATGGGAGGGATTTACTTATAGGGGGATTCGGTATGGAAGGAGTACGGAAAGGCTTGAAAGATTGCTGTTAGGAAGATGGAGCGGAGGAGCCGAGGGATAAGCGGAACGTGACGGGCGGTCTCTGAAGGGCATAGGGGAAGAAAAGTGTTGGAAAAGAGGACGACTCCACGAACGGGCGAGGAGAGGGCAGAGAACGAATATGAAGTGAGCATGACGAACCCTGCCTCCCTGTGTACCGGCCTGGAGATATTCGGCGACTTGACTCAAGACGCTTGCATTTCTCTTCAACGAGTACTGCGTAATAGGTTAATCGTGCGGAAATTTTCAACAGTTGAGTTACTGTTTACAAGTCGTGGGCATGATTTGAGCAGGGTTTAAGTAAGGGGGAAGTAGTGATTGTAAGACATAACAGAAGACATGCTTGTGGCCGCAGGAGGAGGCTCGTGTGGTTACGGGTCTGGATGACCCGCAGGCGGCCGCCGAGTGGGTTCTGGCTAGGCCTGGCGCCCGGGCGCAGTGGGTGGTGATTAAGATGGGCAGCCAGGGGGCGTTGTTGTGCGAACGCAACCGTAGCAACAACGGCAGCAGCAGGAGCAGCGGCGGTGGCGCCGCCAACGGACAAGGGAACGGCCGTGGCCACGGCTGTGATTACACTGGCGCAGCCAGTTCAGCCGAGACGACGACTTCACCGGCAGCGACGGCAAGAGTTACGCGCCTGGGGGCTGTCAAGGTGAGGCCGTGGCGTGAAGAATGTTATTGTTTGCATGAACATGAAGTTGACGTTGGAAGACCAGGAGCTCGGTTATTGTGTTTCTGTATTTGCTGTTTTCGATTGTGTATATAAAGGTAATTTTAAGGTCGGAAGCATTTTGTGGAAGCTCATGAGGAGGGGAGGGGATTTAGGGAGATGTGTTCCGCACTGCTCGGCTCCCTAGACTCCGCAAGACACTCTTAAGCCAGGATAGTCCACAATGTCGCGTCCGGTGTGCTCACGGTGCTACGGCTGCTTCTTTTAACGCCTCCGACTCTCCAACCCCTACTTGCCATTCGTCCTCAGGTAGAGGTGGTCGACACTGTTGGATGCGGCGATAGCTTTGCCGCCGCCGTCGTTATGGGCTACATCTCCGGCTGGCCTGCAGATGTGACGTTGGCACTAGCTAATGCCGTCGGCGGGGCGACGGCCACGGGCCGCGGCGCGGGCCGCAACGTTGCGCAATTGGAACGAGTCCTGGCGCTGCTGGCGGAGGGAGCGGCGGGGGCTGCGGATACAGCAGCCTGCGGACCGGAAGCGGCAGGTCGTCAACGAGTTGCCTTTGCCAGGGCACGCGCGCTGCTGCTGCAGTCTTTGGAGTCGCGGCGGCCGGAGCAGGGGAATGAGCAACAGGGGGGCCGGGAAGAGGGCCGCCGGCAGGAACAGCTTAGCGCAGCTGCATGAACGGAAGGGGTTTTTCGTTTTCGTTTGTGTACCTGCCTTTGCGACTGCGCGGTTGGGCTGCAAGCTTGATGATGAGCTTCATAGACAGAGCCGCTGACGGCAGTAGCAGGGCAGTATGCACTGTAGAACATCAATTGAAATTTCTGAGCCAGGACAGACCTTAATAGAAGGGTAGGTGTAGGGCATGTAGCATATATATTTAATTGGATGTATAGGTGTCAGGTGGTCGTAACACATATTAATTGACGTGGATGTATGGGTGTTAGGTGGTCGTGGAGATAATGGGATGTCTGTAGCAGCTACATCTGTAGAATGTCGAATGCCAGGGATCTTAGCAATTCCACCGCATGTGGTTTAAGATTTGTGCTGCTTGTGTGTGTTTGTGTGTGTATCTATGCCTGTGTCTGTGTCAGTGTGTGTATGTTATATATGGATCCGGGCCTGACGCTGGCCACAGGGCCAGTTAACGGTACACCAACAGGGAATGATCGCCGAACCATTTCATTGGAGGTGTGTTTTTATGTTCTGTTCTCTGTATCTGTGCATCTGTGTGTATGACTATGTGCGAACCTTTCTGTGTGTGATCAAGTGTCTGATCGGGTCAGGGAATTAAGTCTCGCCCTACGTTTCACCGGTTCGATAAGTCTCCTCCAGGGGAGGCAGGAGGCTTATATGTTTATGTCTGTCTGTTACCCATGGTGTAACGAACATATAGAAGCCAGGGATGTAATAGTCACATGCTGGTATATAGTACAGTAAAGCTCATTGCATGGGCTTGTGAGCAGTTAACTTTAAAACTTATGACATGATTATTCGTGAACTTTCCAAATTTATAGGCGTGTTAATAATTCTTTCAATGACAAGGAATGATTGGACTTGCACGTCTTCGTTTTCATGTTGATGAGATTTCACGTGACAACATAGTATTTTTCCACTTTTACGTCCCTGCAGCACACACACCCGGTGCAGTCTGGCATCGATAGCAAGAAACACCCTGACACGGCTGTTAGTATATGTACAGTTAGAATGTAAAAACAAAACCGATTAATCTTCCAACCTCGTTTTCATCTCTCAAAATAATGGAGTTATACCTGGGTAGAATCCTAAAAACAGCGAAAGACTATCCCTTGCCTGTACAAGCAAAGTGGCCTCATGTCAGCAGGGATAGATAGGACAGCACAAATTTCGCTCAACTATATAACAAGTGCAGTTGTCAATAGGTGAGGCGTATAGTCACCGTCAAGATTCGAAAGGACATATACTGGCAGCACTACAAGCCGTGCCAGAGCATGACGCCCGCGAAAAGCAAGTCGTTGCAGGTTACTCCCAGCGAAAAACCTGGGTTCCATCCAACAAAAAACAAATTTGCCGCCCGCTATGCCGCAATTGCGGCCTCTGGCCACAGATGCCATATACCTGCTTGCATTTCGAGACCAAGGCTCTTAGGACATCACAGCCGCATATCCATCACACCCTGCTCGTGGTGGGAAAGAACACTGCAACATTCCTGCGTTCCCCTTCAATGCAGCAATCTGCGCGCAACCATGATCTGTGCCTGCTCCTCATGCGCCGCTGTCCCCTTGCTTGCAGCCTGCAGCGACGACGCTTCCGCCATGTCGGGGTCGTTCTTGTCCCGGATGCCCCACATAGAGCCGTGCAGCCTGCCGCTGTCCACATCCTTCTCCATGGTCCACTCGGGATCAGCATACCTTGACAGTGCCAGCAAGGGATGCAGAATGCACAACAAACAAACGCGGCAACAAACGAAGGGAAAGATGGGCGGACGAGCAGCAATTAAGGAATAAAAACTTCTCCCGTCCGGAAAGATAGTTAACGACCTGTTACATAACGGCCTGGGCAGGGTTACGGTAGCCGGGCTCATGCTAGCCATTGCTCCCGTTCTGCTCGATAACACAGTCCTGTACCTGATGCGAGCTGTACGTATGGGATTATGGAACAAATTGGTAAGATGACAGCGAGGATGTGCAGCGAGGCCAAATATCTATCGGAAGTTCTGGAGAAGGTTCTCCATTTCATCAGGTGCTCCACCGCTTCAAGTAACACCTTGAGAAGGTTAACATCTAATCAAGACTTAACGATCTACACCGCCTCGGCGGGAGAAAGGGGGGCTATTGGGAAGCCCTGTGTAAGAGCTGATTGCCAGCTGTCTAAAGAGCTGATTGTCAGACCCAGTGGCGAATGATTCCATCAACCGCCCGATAGAACAGCACTTTCTCAGCAGCAAAGTACATTCATCAGAGCCTCAGTACTAACCAGCAGTCGCCACTCTCAATCTGAAGCGCGTTGACTCCCCGCTCCACCCGGAAGAAGCCCATCTCGCCCCAGTACGTGCCCCTGGGGTAGGCAGGTAGGTAAGTGGACGAGCACACCGCGGTGGGGAGAAGATCAGGCGGGGCAGGAAGTTCAAACGAGGGAAACGACGACGCGGGGAAGCAATGGAAAGGCCTCCGCAGCCCTAGTATAGCGACGACGCAGCGCAAGTAGGCTGATACCTCTCTAGGTACTGTTACTTCTACAGTAACAGTACTTTTACAGGGGAAATGTCATGTCGCCCAAGGCCGTGACAAAGCATGAGCGCATGACTTTATTTTAGCGGTGAGGGTGGCCCTGACAACGCAGCGCGACCATACCAGCTGTTCCGCACAACCCAGTACTTGACACCGTCCTCGACGCCCCAGCCAACCACCTCCACGTCTGAGGAGATGAATACAAGGGAGTTACAATCAAGAAGTTACATGCGGCACGGGCAGAAGGTCGCACACGGGGGAATATAAAGTCAGGCATGGAAGGAGGGCGCAAGGCAGCGCGCCCTTCCACAGCAGTAGCGGCTGGTGCAGCCCTTGTAACCTGAGCTCCTGAAAACCCTCATTCTGAAGCTATCGAGCAAAAGATAAGGGCTTTGCCCCGTGAACGCCAACTAAACAAGTAATAACCACCATCCTAACGTCTTTCCGGTACCACTTAATTTCAAAAAAATATAAATTGATTTAGGAGACGATTGAGAAAGACGCGAACACCGACCCCGACCTCACTCAAGCCTTCACACCCATCCGCGAAAGAAAGCTCTAGGACCTTAAACGCACTCCTTGAAACGCACACACAAAAGTGCAATTCGCCCACAGCGCACCGTGATCCAGCTCCGTGTCCCCCGAGGTATCCTTATAGATGCCGCCCTTGTAGTGCCAGGTGAAGTCGTCAGGACAGGCGATGCCGCAAGTGATGGGGCCACGGTGGTAGATCTCCGACATCATGGCCTGAACAGGACATACACGACGCCATGGGCAGGTGAGCATGCTTAAGTAGGCAAGCAGGTGTGCGTTGAGCAGAAAGTTGGGGGCTCAGAAGAAAAAGGTGGTGGTCACGCAAGCGGGGCCAAAACCTCCCGTGGTGTTCGGGGCGGTCTCCGGCCCAGGCAGCCGGACCGCTGGAAAGGTGGGTGTGTATGGAAAGGCGGCTCTATACATCCTTATTTTTACTCGTACTTTTTTAAAGACTGATAAGGATGCATAGAGGAGAGAGAGAGCAGTATGGCGGAGATTGGGAAATGGCGGCGGCGGCACCACCAATTCTTTTTATACATATACTTCCTAGGAGGATCAATCAATTCGCTGTGAGCTTCCGGCAGCTGGCTGCCCCCCATACGAAACGCAACGTAAAGCTGGCCAGCAAGCAAATGCATGGAAGGTTCAAGATGCAACAATACTAACAGATTAATTAAAGTGCCATCAAAGCCTCGACTCGACTCACTCGACCCACTCACGTGTTGAAGTGCACAGCAGCTCCTTCCGTGCTCCCTCCCCAACACACAACCGCTACTCCCCCCCGCACACCTCCACAGATTTGTCCAAGTTGCCCCAGGCATTCAGGTAGTACTTCACGGGTCGCTCGATGGGCCAGCACGTGTCCACTCCGTTGATGGGCATGCAGTTGAGGCACTGCCCCTCCACCGGGCAGTGGCTCACTCCGGGGAACTTGGTGTGGTCGGTGGCGTTGTAGGTCATGCAGCCCTCGTCAGGTAGGCCAAACCTGAGGTGGGTGGCGGCATTGGCGGCGGCGGGAATGATGTCGCCGTGGTATCAGGACCCCGTGGCGGACAGGACCATCAAGGTGACGACCGTAGCGGTGACGGTGGTGGTGGTGGTGGTGGTGGCCCGGGGCGGGTACGGGTACATCGGCAAAGTGCTTGCGTGGGAAAGATAGGAGGTCGTGTTATCCTAGAGTTGACGCCTTACTGGGTACTTACTCAGCCATGTAAGAGAAGACGTCCACAGTGTCGCCGCCATCGCAACCGTGGCCATAGCCTTCAAATGCGGCGCAGTTGAGGAGGGTCTGGCGGGACAGCATCACATCGGGGCTTTTGGCCCTCTTCTTGATTTTGAGCCTGAAGAGCGCAGCGGGTGGCAGGGAGTGGGTGGTAGGGAGGACGATGTGGGCTACACTTGGATGCTGGAAATCGTTGACGGTTGAGGTATCAGTCGGGACGGGAGAACGGCGGCAAGCAAGGTTACGCACAAGCATGCGAGAAATGACGGCCTCGTACTCGTGGTGACGCGATTCGGCATAGCGGTTGGTGATTAACTAGTGAGGTTAAAGGCAAGGAAAACAGACGTACTAAGGAGGTAGATGGCTAAGCCTTGGACCTCACCTACCCAGCATTTTAGCATGAAACGAAATATACAGCTTGTATAGCAAAAATGATGACATGCATTTAAGATCGTGTATGACCGAAGATCACAAAAGCGCCGTTCCGGAAACGCCGTTCCGTTTTGGTTGGCAGGGGCCACGACGTCTCACGCGCGAATCTCTATTCACATGAGGTTGATCTAATCTAATATATTGTTGCATTGTTCGGACATGGCTATTCCTACGGCTTGCAAGGCTCAGGTATAAGGAACGCACCTGTCCTGAATCATGGAGAGTGAACCATGCACCCAGCAGCCGCCGCAATAATATGGGATGTGTTGGTTCCAATTTGCTGTGCAGTAGTTAGTTCCGTCTAAGTTGCACCAGTTGAAGTTCTTGGGGAGGTCGTGCTCACGCATAAGTGGTGCAGGCACATGGTTGCGGAAACGACGCTCCTGCGCAATTGGCTGCTTCAGGGCTTTATTGCGATACCCATGGGCATCTACAGATGTGGCCGCGAGCAATAGCACCAGAAGCAACGTAAGCACCCCCGAGACAGCTGCCCGATACGCCGAAGGCACCATCGTGCCAGTCAGTAACTACAAGCTACCGATTAGAAGTTAAATTGTCACGAGATCGCATGGCAATATCTTCCGCAAACTTAATATGCTCAGGTTAGGATTATGTAGGGCCCCCCTAACGGTCCTCACTGCATGCATGCGCCACGATCGCACATGGCAGCTGCATGCGAACATAAGATGCCAATTTATTTTCTTAATTAAGATAACAGTGCTATAATTTTAGGAGCATCCGTCTTTTATGTCGGCATGTTTACGTCACAACTCCGTCACGAACCCGACGTAGCGGTGCCCACCGCAACTGATTTGCTCATCAGCATTCCCCCATCCTCCTGTGCGAAATGAGGCGGTAAAAACTGTTATCCGCATTGGCACCTTTCTCATGTATGGCCACAGCTACCTGCCCCCTACGGTGGCTTTAGTGTTGTAACTGTATGATGTTTTTGCAGCTGTTTGTTTGCCCGTACGTACTTGCCAAAGGGGTATGGCGTGGTTGCCTTTGGGACATGCCCAATGCTGAAGGTGTTAGGGCTGGGCCGGAAGGTACTTGCCAAAAAGCAACCACTTGCCTTTGGAACGTACCCGGCGTTCATGTACAGGATAATGGTTAGGTTGGGGGCTGGTACATACAAAAAATCCTGTCGCATGCCGTTTTCCTTCTCTCTGTGCTTTTGGGCGTGTATGAGGATTGATGTATAATGCGACGCACCCGGCAAGGCCTGTTGAGCTGTTGTGAACTGCACTTGGCCGCATCTGTGCGTGATGGTCTCGCATCCGGGGGTGGCAAGCAAGGAAACCCAAAGAGCGTGAAAGCTTTGGGCCATGTCGAAATTGGACATCGGAGGGTAACGTATGACAATGCTGCGAAGGCCAAAGTTTATCGAGTAAAAGATCGGATGTGTTGAAGAGTGATCAACAAAATACTCTTCATGGATGAAGGGTATTTTCAGTGTTGTCGCAAAGGGTCCCGAACTGGTATGGAGACACATGGAGACCTGTTGAGCATCACAGTGGAGGATAGATGCTTAGCGACACACAAAAGTCTTACAGTACCAGGGGCACAACGAAACCCTACGTTTTCTGGGGCACGACGTATGGAAAGAGGCCCCGCAAGGGCTACACGAAGTAGGCGAACGAGTGGAATGGCTGATGAACAGGCCATTGCCAGCTGTGGTGTTAAGAGTTCAAGGACCGATTGGTGAGTAGTTGGAAGCATACGCGTCTAGATGTCCAGCCAAACGGGTACCCGTCAGATGGCAAGCAACTAGGAATTCACATGGCGAAGTATAAGCATCGGATGGGTCTGGCGGCCGAGCAAGCGGGCAGGAAGGAGGTGCTCCCGCATATCACAATGTTTGTCCCGCGTTCAGTGAATCGCAAGCTTATGCAGTTTAGGCTTTGCTGTTGGGCGTTGGCGGCTAACAGAGCGCGTAAGGGACGGCGTTATATACCTAGGGAGGAGCGAGTATGCCGAACTTTACACGGGGGGCCCCCCGTGTATGGGCCCCCCCCTGCTGCGGCACTGATAGCAATATCGAGGATGAGAAGCACATTTTTCTGGACTGTCCGGTGTACGACAGAATCAGACCTGATATGGATTTCCCACGCTTCGAAGGGGAGGACGCTATGAAGTGGGAACCTGAACGCCTGGCTAGGATGCTAGAACGTATATGGTCCCACCGCAACTCTATCGTTCATTAGGTCGTGAAAATGCTTTATCACTTGCTTTGTTTGAAGTGCGAGGTAGGATGTTGTTTATAGGCGATCTGGCAGCCCTTGAGCCCTCGGCTCGTATTAGGGCGGTTTGCAGGTACCCACGACCATGTAACACACACACGTGCGCGTGAAACTATCACAGACTCTCTATCCTCAATTTGCATGCAACCCTGCTAGTAGTTTCAATCCATCCGGCCTTTTCTTATGCATGAAAAAGTCGCGCCGTGCTGCACTGTGCCTGCATGAAGATACCATACCGAAATCGCAACACTGCCGCTTTTTCAACCTGAGAGCCTAAAATAATACAGATTCTGCACCAGGGTCACGATAAAAGATTGGACGGTCTTTGCGTTTGGGACACAAATTTCTCTGTTGGGGAATGGGCAGAGTGCAGCGGATATCCAAACACATGATTGAATTGGATCACCATGTAGTGAATATACGTAATATAATGTCGGATAGTTGCACAAATAGGTCAGAAATGCGCCGGCCCGCACCCCTGCCGTACACCTGAGTTTTGGTGGCTGCAGTTGTAGTTGAACAGGTTCGCATTACGGTCTTACAGTGACCTTGCTGAGACCTCCGATTTGTACCCTAAGACTTAGGTAAAATGCAGTCGACGGTCCTGCGTACACCGGCGTTCAGCGGCGTTCGGCCTGCTGTGTGCAGCAGGCGCGGCGCTGTCTCTGTGCACGCAGTTCAGCAGGTCAAGGGCGTTGTGGTGAGCACCAAGATGAACAAGACTGTCATTGTGGAAGCGGAGCGCCTAGCTACCGACCCCGTGTACTTTAAGCGCAAGAAGGTCACCAAGCGCTACAATGCGCACGATGAGTCTGGCACTCTTAACGTTGGGGACTTTGTTCGTCTGGATGGTACTCGGCCATTGAGCAAGACGAAGCGCTTTGTTGTGGCGGAGGTGCTCCGTAAGGCGGATTGAGCAATACTCCCAAAGACAACGCGCTGGAGCTAGCCGGAGGAGACGATGTTGGAGGAAACGATGTTCAATTTGACATTTCGACAGCTTGGAGGGACGTGGCGTTGAGGTCGGACAGAGCGGATGCAATCTTGCGGCGAAATTTTGTGCGTTTACCAGCCTTCGCACTGTGGAGTTTGCAAATCGGCTGTCCATACTGGCGTATGAGGTGCTGGTACTGGTCAATTCTGTGAGGCAGGGAACTGACACGAAGCTTGCGAGCCGTGTTACATGGCGGCCCAAGTGCTGGGCCGACGATACGTGTGTGTTTGTGTAACCCATGAAACAGGTTCCTCGAATCCACTTCTCCCATCGTTCACTGAACCTTGCACTTGTCAAGCTCGCTCGACAGCTCCTCTAGCGCGGGGTGCTGCTCCGCGGCTTCCCCTCCCGCTTCAGCGCCAGCCAGGATAGCGTTAATGTCGCGACCAGCACCCCCCGTCATCTCTTCCACGATGTCACCCGGCGGATCCCCGTAGGTTTGCATCTGCGGACAATAGAAAACATGTATATAATAACATGGATTATCGGGTGCCTATCATCAAAAGGGGCGCTAGAGCACCGTTCGGCAAAAGAGCACGTTATCCGCATGGTCAAACGACGATGCGGATAACATGCTCTTTTGCCGAAAGGTGCCCTAGCGGCCTGCAACGATTAAAGTAGACACCGAAACGCGGTAATGCCGGAAGGGCACGGGAGGAAGAGGGTATATGGCTACAGAGCCACATGCAATGTGGAGTGCAGGCAGAGCGTAGTGGGGAAGAGAGAGGCCGGGTTTGGCGCATTTGGCTGCGTGCTTTGCGGCCTACAACACCAGCAAAACGCCATGCACGACATGCAGTAACCACCGCAGCCATGCATGATCAGCAGTTTGAGAACCATGGCAATGAAAATCCTTGCGCCCATAGGATGCCTGTCCTCCATGTGCGTCCGAACCAGCTCTTCTCCTCCTCCCCTTCCGGTCCCCCTCCGGCTGCTCACCTCCTGGATCAAATCCATCAGCTTGGCGAAGTCGGATGGCGACGTCTCGTAGTGCGCACACACTCGTTGCACCGACTCGTACTGCGCCACGTAGCGCCGGTAGTCCTCGGCCGGAAGCATACCTTGGTGGGCCTCCAGCCACGGCGGGTAGCGGTCGCGAATTTCCTAAAGCAGGTGCGTAGCACAGAGACATATGATGCATAATTCGGTAACCAGTAGGTCATCAAAGGTAACGGTCTTTTGATACTGTATTGAAGTGCAAGGAGCCTGATGAGGCACAGACAGCTGTGCACGGCAGCTGCACAAGCGGCCATGTGCCCGCCCAATGCCCACGATGTGCGAATAACAAGAAGCCATGCGCCGACTGGTGCAAAGCAGCCCAAGCGTGGGTACAGCGACGCGCGAAGACTACGCCGTCGCTCGTCTGTGTACGCCAGAACGACAGCTTGCAACGTTCCTCACGCCAAGATTCCGTTTCACCCTCCGAGATAAATAATATGATCGAGATGATGATGTGAGTCGTCGTGGGGCCTTTTTGGATGAGGAAGCACCTGCCGTCTGCACCACCTGCCAACCCGCATAAGGTCCTCTGCGCAGCCCCTTGTGGAGCTGCACACACGTAAGATGAGCAGTACCACGCAAGACAACTCCGTGAGCTTTGGGTCAGTTGTCCTCACCCAACCCCGCGAGGCGCTTCAACATTTGAGGGTCTTTGCGAAAACTAGTGCCAAACAACCCGCCCCAACCCCTTTCCATGCCGCCACCACGCACACCTTCCCGCCACGCGGCGCATCCCGCTGCGCATCCTGGCGTCCCGACAGCTTACCCACGACCTCAGATCAAGAGTATCGCTTACCAAAACCATTGCTTTATGCAACTCATCGATAATCAACTTTCTCGGTATGAATGCAATTAAGGTTATAGCCAGGGCAAAGTGCACTAGGCACGCGAGCCACACATCACCTCTCCCAATCCTGACCTCCTCCCCGTCTTTGCCTCTCCTGCCCCTCCCTGCCCGGTCTTCCTGGCGTTCGGGAAACCTCGGGTCTCACGTGTCTTCTCCTTACTCTCCAACCCTAGCCGCACCTTCAGCGGTCCATACAACACGTCCTTGCTTAGCAGGTGCTGCATGATGTAGTCGACCATCACGCCGACCCCTGCCGGCGCTGCTCCCTCGCCGTCACCGCCACCACCACCGGGCAATCCCAGCCCGCCAAGCTCCCGGAGCATTGACGCCAGCCCGCCGCCGCCGGCACCGCCGCCTGAACCTATGCCAAAGGGCAGGCCCCCCGTGCCGCCCCCGGCTGCCCTGGTCCCCGCGCCGCCTTCTACATGACCTCGCGTCTTCTTGGCCTGCTGAGACACCGTCCTGCGTGTCTGGTGGGCAAGTCCCGCCAGGCGCGACGAGGCCAGCGCGTCGTCATCATCGTCGTCCGCCGCCATGGCGGAGTTCGAAGGTGGCCCGGCACCGGGGGCCCCGCCGTGGCCCACTGCTGGTCCGGCCGGTCGGGCCTCTGTCCCGGCTGCAAGCCCCTGCATGCCCATCATTTGCTGCAGCATCGCCGCGAACTCCGGAGGCGGCGGTGGCGGCGCGCCGTCGTCGCCGCCGCCGGGGGCGCCGCCATCTGGCGGCACGAGACCGCCCAGTATACGGCCAAAGAGCTGCGCGAAGGGGTCATCCTCGCCTAATTCTGCGCCGGGCGGGGCGGGCCCTGAAACCAAACCAGGATGTGCGGTCGCGTCGCTCCCGAGGCTCCGAAGAGGACCGCCACCACCGCTGCCGCTGCTGCCAGCGGCGGCACCGGCGGACGCCATGAGGTCGGCCAAGCAAGCTGTCAAGGAATCGGCGTCTTGCGGCTCCGATTTTTCGCCTGTGGCAAAAATTTAATTATTTTTATTCTCACAGGGACCCAGATATGCAGGAGAATGAGAATGAGAATTTCAGTAATCTCTAAACTACCTCGCAAAGCGAGAGTGAGGCCAACCATGCTACGTAACCACCTGGGATAGCTGCCCGATCTTAGCGGATTGCCATAAGCCGCACAGCGTTATTGCGCGATGACATTCGCGAGTCAGATAAGGCATTGGAATTGTGACAACCGCTTCAACTGCCCCGAGGAATACCCACCCAAGCCAGCCTCTTGCAGGAGACTCATCAGGTCATCCGCAAGGCGCTGCGCTTCCGCCGGAAGTTTGCGTGTAGGCTTGGCCACTCCTGAAGCGCCTTCTTCATCACCAACATCGTCTCCTTGCTCGGCATTTTGGGGAAGAGAGGGGTGGGCTGCGGAGTCCGCGGTACCGCCGACGGTTTTTTTTAACCGTCGACCGAGTAAATCGGACCCTCCGAGACCCAGCCCGAGACCTTTCGGGGCAGGTTTGAGTCCCACTGTTGAAGCTGGAGGCTTATTTGTGGGCTGGGCATCGAGGAATGCTTGGGCCGAGGTAGCAGTCGCAGGACTGTTGGGGTTTACATAACGGCGTGGTGTCAGGAAAGGGGCTCTAGCGCGGTAAACCGTCGCATGTGCACCCACCTTGTGCCGCTTTTGTCCTGCTGCTGTTCTATTGCTGAAGTAGCACCTTGTTGTGGCTCCTCAAAATCGGCAAGCGCCTCTGCAAGTACAGTGCCGGAACATTGCCGGCAACGTTGCTCCTGTGCCGATGATGACAAGAAAGTTCATCCTTCCAGCTGCTAACCTTGAAGAAGGTCTTCTAGGTTGCTTGACGCCATTGCTTCAGAGACAACACCTGCGCGACGATGCTCTGGCGATGCCTAGCGATTATCGCGCTAGCTGCTATGTAACCGGTGTGGGTGCCTTGTGTGTTGTGTAATCCATTATGGAAGAATGGCAATAGGAATCCTTGTGTGCTTGGTGGACAAAACTGGCTGGATGACAAATGAATGCTGTACAGCAGTTTGCGCTGGCAAACTTCCAGCGGCTTAGGCCAGCGGGTGCAAAAGCGCGATTCCAGTAGCTCGAACCGTAATACGCATGAAGCTTAACATGGTACACGCTAATTTGATGCGCTTAATTTAGGCTGCATGCAACCCTGCAGCCTTGCAACGCTGTAACACCATGGCGCCCAAGGCCATGAGGGAGCCGTGGGGGCCATGTATTGCGGTTTGAAGGTGCACATGGGTGGCATGGCGATGACCGGGGGTGCCCAGGAAACAACTTAGGCTTGGCATTACCTACAGACTGCTGCAGCACATTTACACCACATTTTCCGTGCGCATTTCGCGTTCGCTGACTGCAGCACCGAAACTTGGCTGGCTGATCAATCCCGTCGATAATGAACGTGAATATTGTCGGACACCGGTGCACGAGGGGACGGGGGGAGTTCCTGAAAGCACTTAGCCACGAAGAGCCTGGGGTAGAAGCACCGTCAGGTAGGGTAGAATGGGAGCCTTTTGCGTCAGATTGTTCGTGGATCCCGATTCGCTTGAAGATATGGTCAGGTAACAGCTCTGAACTGCTACTCGGCTAGGGGCTGAATTCTTCCTTTACCCGTTTTGTGGTCCTGGTTGTATTCAAAGGCGAGCTGTTGGTTAACATGTAGAACGTGGGCAGTTTACGCTTGGGGAATAGCTTAAAGCGCCATGCACCATGCGCGACGGAAGCGCCAAGATTCTCCACAGCTTGCCCCGGGTCGTACCAGGCTCCGCAAGGAGCAGAGGTCCCCAACCAATGACGCAGTGGTCATAAGCTTCCTTCCAAAGAGTGAGCGGCGCATGATGTGGACTAATTTTGGTAACATTTTATCAAGGCACAAGCAGCAGGAAAGAAACAGGACTAGGTCCTTACACCGCGGGTTTAGCGGAGCATGGCTCCCCGGAGGGATGAAGCCTGGACCAGGTTGAGACGTGCAGTAAAACGACGCATTGTGATCTCGCTCCGCATTGTGACCTCGCTTTAATCTTGCAACTTAGGATATGACTCTTGACACCCTGACGCTTTGGACAGGGACATGCGGTCCGGCAATTGCCACATTCCGTGGCAAAATCCTCCCTATAAATGTCAAGCTTATCATGAGAGCAAACGTTCTTGTGCTTTGGGAGGGGCCTGATAGTGGAAAAGCGTTTTGATGGCGCTAGAACCTCCGCGTCAATCGGGGTCGCCAAACATGGAGGCAATACGAGCTTTATAACAGTGAAGCCTACTTCCATATGGTCCCTAACATCCACAAGCAAGTATTGCAATCCGCATTAGCTCAGATAGTGCAACCTGTACAGTTGTTGTACAAAGCGTCGTGGCACCTTTTATGGGACGGTGTGACGCAACCATGCATCGGCCCAATTTACGCTAAGTAACCTCTCCCTCTTATCTATGGCTCCGGTTCTAATAAGATGCTTCTGCTATCCTGGACAGATATAGCTGTCTTTTGGAAGAATTGAAGCCTAAGTAAGTACTATATTTGATTTAGGATAATAAATAGGTGACCATTTTATCGGTCGCTTGACAGTCGACAGACGTTCACGGTCAACGAGGAACGCAGCGACGCTTTCCTCGGTCACATTTCGCGATGGGCTACAAGAGCATTAGCAGCACAATAGCAGCCAACGTGGAGAGTGGTTTGTCAGATTCTTCGAGCGATGATTTTTCTCCACCCAAGTTTCAAGCGAAGCTGCCTCTCCCCCCAGCGAAGCTGCAGCCCAGCGACAGTTCCATGTTCGACTTGACAATTCCTTTCAGTCATGCCACATCTCTCGTGCGCCGAATTTTCAGCGAGGCACTCCTGCTCCTGCGTCTCGCCGTTCGTCTGTGGACATACCTTGGCGTCGGTGAGATAGACAGCATATGATGTTGTGCTGCATAACAGTGCATTTACCGCGAGTCAAGTCGATCCAGCAATCCTGGGGCTGAACGATATGTGTCCTGCTTGCGGAGCACCAGTCGCATTGCTACCCTGGCTCCTCGGCTTGCGACGTTCAGCGTCGGACTCCTCATTTTCATTATCCCATGTGGCTGCAAGTACTGCTATCGCCTGCTCACATTTCTTTGCTACCTGCCACCCCCCGAACCGTTGAGGTCGCAGCGCCCAACCTGCGCACGTCACGCCCAGTGATAGCACCGGCGCCCGTCCGATCCTTTCTGGCATTCACCACTTTATCCACTTTTCCTTTGCTGTGCATATGCCGCGGTCATTGTCGCTGCAGCTGGTTCTTGCAACGACGTCTATCAGACCGGAACTGCACCTTTCGCTTCCACTTATCGCTTGTGCCGGCGACCGTGGCCCTGTTTCGTAGGTTGGAAATGGTCGATCCAGCTGCTGCGCCTCGTGCTCTACGCAATGCTGCTCTTGCCGGGCTTCCTCCAGGTTTGTGTAGATGCGGTGCTTATTCAGGCCACGCGTGCGTATGTGTGCTTTATGAAGCTGCGCCGGAACGATTGAGCAAATGTCGATGCTATGGAGCAGAGGAGGTCCGCGTGTTTGCCTATCTGCCTCTATCTGTTTGGCCTAGAGCAGCGCTTCATATCAGTGGGCTCCTGCGCTATTATCAACATATGTGCTTTGCTGTGTGACCCAGATCGACCGGCTCCTCAGTCTCCTCTAGGGCATCCTTTCATCGCCTGCCCAGCTCGCCGCTCGTTTGCTGCCCCGTACATGACGAGAATCGGCTCTCTTCTGCATTAATGAGCTCTCCACCCTCGCATGCAAAGCGTCTGACCCAGATCGAGGGGTTTGACAGTTGAGCCAGAAGCGACCCAGAACGAGTGAAATGATGGAGTAAAGCTGGCTAGCCGCATCCCAAATCTGATGACACCTGCCCCTGCTTCGTGTCCTGCCCTTTCTGTAATGTCACGCTGTCCCATTGTGCCGCACAACACCCTTTATGGCTGCAGATGATTGTGTTCTACGTCTTTAGCCCACGAGTACGGCGCAGCGTTGTGTACGGGCCGAAGGTGCGCGGTTTTAAAGGAGGGCGAGCCGACCGATGAAGCTGATGCAGGCTAGCAATGCTACTGCTGCACCGTCTTGTGCTTGTTCGAAAACTGGATTTATATCCAAGGGGTGTTGGTGGATGTTAAACCAAGGGGTGTTGGTGGATGTTAAAATTAGAGGACTTGCACCATTCGTGGTGTTGCTGCGTGCTGTGTATAAACAGGCTTTCTCGTGGCGCCATGTGCATCGTGGTGCCCTGCTTTTCCTATGTTTGAGCTGGTCGTCCCCACCGAACCCCGATATGCACTGCAGCCGCGGCAACGGTTGGACCTGTATTTCCCGCCCCACCCTCATCCGCATGCCGCCTATCCCGTCGTCATTTACGTGACAGGTAAGGCCAGGTAGATATGAGTGGTGCCGATATGAACGATTAGGGCGAGGAAAGCCACGTGTGCTCTACGCGGAGGAGAGGACATGCGTCCCCTAAGCTAGTTTTCAGGGTGACAAGTCGTTGTCCACCGTGTGTGCCGTATGGCGACGCACAGCAGTCAAAGCATGCTCAAAGCCCGCGGCGCCGCTTCACTTGAGCTGTGTCCGCGCGTGTCGCTTCCTCAACGCACAGCCCGACACCTTTTGTGACTTGTGACAGGTGGCGCCTGGACCATTGGTTACAAGGCCTGGGGAGCGCTCCTTGCCCGGCGGCTGAGCGAGCAGGGCGTGTTGGTGGCATGTCTGGATTACCGCAACTTCCCACAGGTAGGGAGGGGAGGGAATGGGAGGGTGCCGAGGGGGGATGAAATGGAAAGGAGGGAAGAGTGGGTGCTGGGCAGGAAAAGCTATGGGAGGGTCAGGGTCTCTCCCTCCCATATTTCCAATCCCCGGAGCTCATTAAAGGGGAACGCGGGGCCGCGCTTGCAGGGTGACGCGCTGGACATGTTGGAGGATGTCAACACCGGCATCAGCTGGGTGCTATCCCGCATCCACCGATTCGGGGGGGACCCGGACAGCGTCACGTTGGTGGGCCAGTCGGCGGGCGGCCACCTGGCGGGGCTGGCGCTCATCAAGCAGGTGGGCAAGGGAGAAACAGGGGGGGGACATTCGGGGGTGGGTTTGCATGGAGAGGGTTGGAAATATGGTGGGCCTTGGCAATAAGGCCTCAATTGTGCGGCAACCGGGTAAAAAGGGTACGTAGCTTTGGCAGCCTAGAGTTTGCTATCCTCCTTAGCATCACCGAAGCCAGGGACCAGGGGCTCCCCACGAGCATATGCCCTCGCTCCTTCCTTCGATTGGTTGGCCTGTGCCCCTGACAACGTCTGCGCCTGTGCCCCGTCCTGTCGTTCCTTAACTGCCTTTCTTTGCTTGGGTCTGTGTGCTGAACAGGCCGAACAGGCCATGCGCGGCTACCCGGCCCTGGGCGCCTCACCAGCCTGGTCACCCGCCTGTCTCAAGGCCTTTGTAGGAGTCTCCGGTGCTTACGACCTGGCCGCGCTCGCGGAGCACCTGCACCGCCGTGGCCTTTACAGGAACGTGTTCGACCGCATCATGACTCTGTCTACGGACACGAACGACCCGAGCGTCACGGCAGCGGACAGGGGCTTTCGGTCGGACTGGCTCAACGGCAGCACCAATGGCGGTTTGTTGACTTGCGGACTGGACGGGCGTCTTGGTCTCAACGGACTTCGATCCTCGGGTTGCCGTCTGGCATCGCTGGGTCCTGAGGGGTATTGCTGCCAGATGGATCCAAAAATTTGCGGACAGGATGCCGTTGGCTCTGATGATGACTGTGGATGCAATGGAGGCTGCAATGGAGACTGCAACGGAGATTGCGACGGCAGTAACGGCAGCGGCGGCGCCACCCACGATGCAAGTGGCTGCAAAGGCGGCGCGCGCCCGGCATTTGAGGCGTTGTCGCCGCTGCAGGCCGCCCGTCGGCTGCCTCCGGGCGCCGCGGGCATGTTGCCGTACGTACTGTTGATCCACGGTACGGCAGACAAGACGGTGCCGGCGGAGGGCAGTGCGCAGCTGTGCGAGGCGCTGCAGGTGAGGGTTGTTTGTATGTATATATGTGTGTGGCGGAGGGAAAGAGAGGGGGGTCCTGCCGTGGTTTCGGAGGGTCATGTTTTGCCCGGGGCAACACGATGTGACTCAAAGAGGCAGCTGACATCGGAGGCCCCGCGATCTATCAGGTTGGGTTGGGTTAGTTGCTTCCCACCCCTCCCATTCTCTCGGGCTTTACCTCATTCGCCCCTACCTCCCCTCCCCTCCTCTCTCCCCTCTTTCCCCTTTCCCCCCCCCCTGCTTTCGCCCTCGTGCAGTCCTCTGGCGCCCCCAGCTGCCGCTGCCTGCTCATCCCCGGCAAGACCCACACAGCCTTCCTGTTGGAGGACCCCATGCGGGGGGGCAGGGACCTGCTCATGGACACAGTCCTGGGGGCGGTCAAAGGGAGCGGGGACTCGGAGAACCATGTCTATGGAACCCTCTGTCCGGGTTTCTTGTGCGACATGGCGGGCTGGGTGTGCCCGTTTTGATGAGTTACTGGTATGCTCCGGCAATGTACCGTAACGCGCTCCAGGGGCGGGGACCCTTGGCCAACCGACCTAGTTTAGCTTGGGCCCCTGCCAGCCGTGCAGCGATGTTGAAGGGAGCAGTGGGAGAGAGTCCACGCAGTGGGGCGCTTTCCTGGTGTAGTGCAGCTGATGAACTGCGTTGTTGCGTTGTGTGCAGTAGGCGTATTAGGGAGAGGCGATAACTGCACCTTTTCGCCCCGCTTTCCTGCCTCCCTGCCTTTGACTAGAGCGTATTTTTGAGGTTGCTCGTGTGTATGTTATTTGAGAGTTGTCACGTGTGTGTGCGTATCGCGCGTGAGTGTGTTGCTTTTTTCTTTCTCCAATCTTTCCTGTGATGCTGTTGTGAATGGACGTAGCTGTGAGAGCGCTCGATGCCGCAATGCGCGGGGCGGGGCTCTCCTTACCGTATTTTTCCAATGTGGAGCTCAGCTTTTCCGGCGTGATAACTAGGGTATGAAATGCAGAGTCTTAAAAGCAGTACACGGTGTGTGTGTCTATACTGGGTCGCACGTAAGTTAGTAAGCTCCTGTTGGTGCTTCATGGTGCTGCAATGCATAAAGCAAGAGCATGGAGAGGACCTGAATTGCAGGAGCTGATGAGCCTCTTCAGTCTTCTGTCCTAGTGTTTAGTGTTATGAGGTGTAAGAGAGGATAACAGGGGGGGTTCTCTGGGCTTGTTTTAACCTGGTCATGTAGGTTGTGATGTCGGCGTTCTCTATCGGACAAGGCGCTGAGCTGCTTGCGTTGTGGGTCGAGATCACATGAGGCAACGTGACACAACAGGACCCCTTCTGTTTGCCGGTACCCGTGGGATGTTAGGATCCTATTGCTTGTGCGCTTTTCGTGGCCCTTGTGGCCCGAGGTCCTCGGGCAGCAGCATATGTCCTTGCATATGCAAACCACCTCATCCGGTTCGGAGTTTCAGCCGAGTTTGGGGCATAGCTTGCTGCACATCGAAGCATGTTGCCGTGTGGGAAACGAGCTCCCACCTCCTGCGCAATAGCGACCGACGGACCTGACTGGACTTTGGGAGGAAACTGGAGTTACGGCGGCAGATTCGTCTTTCGGGTTTTGGCAAGCTAGTTATGGCTAGGAGGCTTTTGGTGGATGGGGATTGCCCTCGGAGGTGCGAGAGTGTCGAGCGTTGACTGGCGCAAGCGTGTAGGATACGCCTAGAGAGTTACGGTGGTGCACGCTGTAGCACCGTCTTGGCTTGCAGCAAGGAGAGAAACTAGTCGCAGGTGTGTAGAGACCTTGGGGGTGGAGGGCAGTGGCCTGAACCCGGAGATTAGTACACCGATAGGGGACCCCCTTCCCAGGGAAAGTCCGATGCGGATGCCATGCATCTGCATAAAACTGCATTTGATACTGCGGCCTCAGCCTTTCGCTACGTTGGTTTTGGACTGTCGGTGTGTGGCGGCGGCTGCGACCATATGACGTTAGGCTTTGCTTACTGTTCTGGAATTGTCTTTGCCTGGAGCAGCTGTCCAGAGCGCGCTTTGGTAGAGTTATTGAACGTGGTTGGGACGTGTTTCGTGAATTTGTGCTTTTGTTGTGCGCTGACGTTACACAAGTTTACGCGCAACGCTCGTAAGGGAGCTTTGCTTAGTTGCCGCGTAACAGCTATCTGGTCCTTGTGTACGGGGCGCGAGCGGTTTGGTAGGTTGATCATTTGTCGCTTTATGCCCCAACCCAAATTGGTTTAGTAGTCTCTGGGATCGTGTCTATCTCCCGGACGTTGGTATCGTTGAGTTGCCATCACACAGATTGGCTCTTTTCATGTCTCATTTGTGGTGTCCTTGGGCTAACAGCTTAGGTCTCGGTGCTTCCTGAAAACGCGCTCGGAGTCACGGTGGGTGTTGTACACACTTGTGCGGGGGACTGGAGCTGTCCAAAGCATGTGCTGGCAGTACGAGCGAATTAGCCGAACCAATATGCGTCTGCGGATGAGACGGTGGCGCGTGACTTGTTTTCTTGCCTGGATTTGCCATTAACCCGGTCAGCTATGGCTGTTGTTACATGACTCGGCGTGCTGCCATGGGGCAGCAGCTATGGGAGAAAGCTTAGTGCACGATTTGAAGCAGAGGTCGTGCGGGAAGATTTCACGGGCTTAATCACCTAAGTCCCACTGTCTTTGCAGGGAGGGGACTTTCCAAACTTAGTTTGTCAAGCAGATGAGTATATTTCACGTGCCATTGCATGTGCTATCCGGTATGGCGGGTGCTGCCCGACCTCGTGAGGGCTCTTACGGGTTGTACGCGCAGTGCGCGCATGCCTTTGATGCGCGTTGAATTCCCATTTTCGTGCCGTCTACTCCATTGCGTGAACACATCTGCCCGCCTTTGTTATGGCCACACGGATGGAGGACGCTCGGAGAATCATAGAGATAACCAAATTGAGAAATCATTTGGCTTCATGCCTCACGTGAACGGGTTGGCTCATAAAACCATTCCAAATGTGAGATCCAAGTAGCAACATGCATTAAGCATTGGGATTACTTAGATATTAATTAACAAAAAAGGATAAAATGCGCACCTGTTATATTGTTATGTTACAAGCTTGCGGAAGCTTGTAAGTCACAGACGAGCCAGAAGGCTCATAGGCTGCGAGTTCTAGCATCCAAAAAGGAAGAAGGAAGAAACAAAGAAGGAAGGAAAGGTGTATGGACCCCATCTGCGAGAGCCAACAGTAACTAGGTTAAGCGACCTCAGGCTCACTATTCGGCTATCATCGTGCATCGGCTCAACCAGATGTTGTGTACGTCCTGCGCAAGTCCGCGCTGATCGTCTATCTCCATGACAGACCTCGGGCACAGGCATGGCACGGGCTCGATATCAGCCTGACGTGCACGTAGGTTGAGAAGCTCTTCCCGTATATCGTTGCAGGGGGGATACTCTAGCAACACCTGAAACTCATCATCAATACTTAAATACTATTGTTACCGAACCGACACCTCTTGGCGCGACCGACTTCCGGGTCGGCTAACCTCCTAAGGCCGCGTGCACGCCCCTAAACAAAACCACGGTTGAGGCACCGCCCATAACAAGGGAAACACATGTTTTCGGAAATTTACCTGAAAAACCGTAAAACCCATAAAACCCGCATGCCATTGTTGAGTTTTAGTTTTTCAATTGCAGTTTTAGATTTTCCATATGCGGGTGTACGCGCAAGCCTCTGGACAGCAGCTTAACATGGATAAGGTTGAGCTGTTACCTGTCGGTATCCACCCACACGAAGTGAAAATAATTCATGACATGAAGGTGGTACGCATGGCAACGGCGCTCAATTTGCCTTTTACAGATGTGGGAGACACCACGGTCATGGACTGGGATGTGCATTTGGACAAAGTCTGGACGCGATTCCAACGTATTTCCATGCTACACCTCTCCATTTTTGGGCGTGCACAGGCAGCGGCCGCCTATGGGCGGCATCGTTTTACGTGGCATATAATGTAATGTAATGTAATGTAATGTAACGTAATGTATGTAATGTAACGTGGCATATGGAGCACGGGGTGTTTCCCCCAGAAGTGAAGCTTATTAATATGCAGGCTAAAGCTGCCAAGCTTATTCATAGGAACCTGGGCCCGGCTGCACATGACAGGCGGCTCACTGGGGTTCCTAAACATTTGTTATATGGCCATCCAACTTTGGGGCATTAGCAGTACACGTACAAGCGCGATGGGCGTGCTGGGCCGTGCGTTTTGTGAAGGCGATAGTCCAGCCAGTCTTAGTAAGGCCGCCTTGGGTCTTGGTCATGCACTCTTTTCTGCATGCCCTTTACCTGACGTACAATCCCATGTGTCTATTCACGTCCCAGGCGGGAGTGCCTTGGTTTGGGGTAATCGTTTTCCGCCAGGTGTTCAGCGCATTGTGCCAACGTTGGCATACCTCCCACCAGTTGAAGATGTTGCGTTAGTTCCTAATGCGTGGTGTTGGAATTTGCCTCTGTGGGGAAACCCTGTTCTTCCGGTAAAAAAATTGAGTGTCCCGTCAGTTAATATCCGCCCAGGAATGGACTCCTGGGTTGTAAGGCACTGAACACGTTCTTCTTGCACGAGATGCATTAGATGTGGTTATGCACACACCGGACCAGGCAGGCTTAGCAATACGCAACGCGCGGCATCAAATAGTGGACCAATACCTCCAACCGCAGACACCACCAGCTCAATCCCTTTGCATCTTTCGTAAGTGGCACGAGTGTATGGGTGCAATTGTCGCTCTCTTAGCTGATATCCCGGCGCATTGGCGACAGGTGGCTAGTCTTTTGTTACCTCTTGAGTGCAGAATCTAGGGCAGCGATGGTGCCCTCCATTGAGTCTGTTAATCAAACCCTGGTGTCGAGGCTAGGTGATGGGGTGCAGGGCCTGCAATTAGACTTCAAGATCCATCCGTTAAATTGGCGACTGATATGCAACTTTCGCCACTTTCTGTGGCTCGTCGAGTAGCCCATACCCTGTTCATTAAAGAGGCGATGGGCTTTTCTGAGGTACTGGGTAAAGCTATCCTTACTTTGCAACGGACCGTCCATTGTTTATGGTCTCATTTACGATGGGAGAATTAATAAAAAAAGGTTTGGTGGCGTCTCACGGTTGATGGGGTGCCCATGTTAGGAAGTTCCCATCTTAGGATGTCGCTGCCAGCAGTGTGTGGTGGTGGAGGCTATCCAGTTGGTTCCTTGGGAGGTGTATCCCCTCGCTGTCATCACTTCTGGGCCTGTCCTGTGGCACAGGTAGTAACAAACCAACTTACTCTGTCAATAGGATTGCCAGTCTCAAGGGAACAACTTTGGCTTGTCCAAGCCCCACAAACAGTGCAACAATGTGTTTGGGATGTTGTGGCTCTTGCTGCGGTGTCAGCCATGGAGCATGGGAGACGATATATGGCTGCAACCACGAAAACCAACCCGACACTGTTACCTGGCTTACAGGAGGAGCCATTTATCGAGTTATTGTTGTCGTTTGGGCCGCCTTCGGGGTTTAGCAGCTCTGGGAGTTCCACGGAAAGGTTGGGATTCTGTTGGGGCACATCATCCCTTCTTGCAAATTGTGTCAGGCAAATTATTATGTTCACGGGAGCGGTCACCGATGGACGATTAGCTATCACCTATTTTTGCTTCTTTTTTGGATTCTTTTAATCGGAGGACTTTTGAGGCTCAAGCCTCTTCCAATAATGATTGCGGGTCCTGGGACTTCCCGTTGGTGCGCTTTTGGCTATTTAGTTGACTTGTGTTGTCTCATCTGGGTGGTAGTCTAGTTTGTTTGTTAGTCTCTAGTGCTGTGCACGGCCAGCTGGCCAGCTGGCTGTAGTCTTCGTGAGTCTGGAGCCACTGTACTAGTCTGTGCTACTGTGAGTCTGGAACCACTGTAATAACCACACACACATTTGCAGGACCCCCATCCATAATGTTAGAACCATTTGGAATGTGGCAGTTAAACTGTCGGAAGGCCGTTTGGTGGCTGGATTAGCGCTTTTCCCAACCGGGGCTGCTGTGCATGCATCCTTTAGGCAGCGGGCAGCTAGACAACTGGTGTGTCCTGTAAGCTTTCTGCAGAGCTTGCGGCGCCGAAGCCTAACTGTCGGTTGTTAATCCAGCTCGATTCACTTACACTCTGTTGTGATTAACTAAGCATGTTTATATTTGTTGAATTCAGGTCTAACTTATACTGATATTAATTAGCCGGCGGCTTGCGACTACTGTTGGTTGAGTTCGAACACCGCACTGCTGCGGAAGTCCATACCTGCGTATGGCCTGGGGCTTTATCTGCATAAAGCTAGGACCTACGTCCCTGGTTCTCTTGTTCCACCGAGCGAGAGCAATCCCTGTTGGATTATGGTCATCTGGCGATCGCACCGCCCAGTCGTACTGGGGAACTTATCGGCGCGAGGCCCAAGTGGATTCTACAACGGTTATTTATCAAACCACTTGTCTCAGTCGTTATCTTTCGATACTCGATAAATATTTTGTGGTTGTGTTACGATAAGTTTTGTTACGAGACGGGTTCCGGTCTCTTTCCTGCTTCCACTCATCTTCTCTCAGCTTCTACGAATGTGGATCCTTCTTCAGAAATGACTTCACTGACCCATTCTGAAGGCTATGGTCCCCTGGCTACGTTCGTTACTGACCTCGGCAATGCGGTGATGGCCGCCGCAGCTACCTCGGGTTGTTAACTAGTCCTGTCTTTAGCATTGTCAGCTTAGTAAATTTGCAGGCCCTCTCGCCGCGGTAGGCACTGCTGCCTTTGTTCCCCCCGCGAGCCAGCGTTTACAGGAGCTTTTGCACAGCTCCCGTGGTGCATTGCGCTCTTTAGAGGGGCGACACTATTGCGCTGAAGAGGTTCTGACTTTCGGTAGGGTTGCCTTTCCCTTCTTGTCTTATTTCGCGTTCCGGGTTTGGTTGTCTTGCGATGTTGCCTGTCAAACCTGAAAACGCGCCTTTACCTGTCCTTGTTGGTGGCCATCAGGGACCTGTGAACGTAGTCCCTCCTTCCTGGTACACGGCTGATGGGAAAAGACGTAACCGCTGGGGTCCGCCTGCGGATTTAGTTGGTGAGGGCGGTCCTGCTCCTACCGTCCCTATCGCTGTCCCAGTTGCTCCTGTCAGTCCTGTCGCTGTCCCAGTGCCCAACGTAAAACGGGAGCCCACTCCTGATGCCGCTGTTCCGCCGCCGCCGCTGCCTGTAGTCTTTTCCGCCGACGGTGCTGGTGGCGCAGAAATGGCTCCTCCTGCGGCTGCTGCACTCTTACCGGCCCAGGATTCTGAGCCACTTAGACTTTCCGTTCCCTTTCCCAGATTGAAGTTCTCCGCGGACCTGCGATCGCGCGATTTAGGACGAACGATTGCTGAGAGTACACGCGCCTTTGTCCGTGATGCCAAACTTTACCTGCAGTTGGTTAGTGGGGGAGATCGGGAGCCGGTGCGCTGTCTGTTCATAGCCGACGCATTGGAGGGTGCGGCCAAGGCGTGGTATGTTCAGTGGTCCGCGGCACGATCCTCTTTTTCGTCTGACGAACTTCTCACGGCCCTACTCGACCGTTTCGCTCCCGAGGTCTTCCCCCGCGACATGGAAGCTCGAGCCGTTCTCGCTAGTGGGTCATACCGCATGCGCTCTGGCGAGAACGTCTCCTCTTACCAGTCGCGTTTTGAGGCGCTAATTACGCCCATTGCAGACTTTTCCGAAGGAGATAGAATTTTCTGGTTCCAACGCGGGCTCTCAGATGAACTCGTAGGTGAATGCGCTACCGATCGTTTAGGGATGCCGTTTTCCTCGTATAGCCATCTTTTACGCTTCGCTTTAGGTGTCGAAATGCGCCTTCTCGCCCGAAAGCAAGCCTTCCGTTCTGCTCCCCGTGCTAATGCCCTTGCCTCACAGGCCCCGGAGCTGAACCCGGTTGGCGCCCCTACTGTGGCGCTGGCACCCGTCCCTTGCGATGCTGTCGCTGTCGAGGGTCCTGAGTGCAGGGAGGGCGGCACCGTTGCCGCCCCGGGTGCCGGTAGGCCTAGGGGGGGTCGCCGGGAACAGCGCCGGTGGCAATTGAAGCAGCCTAGGAATAATCAGGGACCTTCCGAGGCTGGGCCCAGTCATCAGCCCGGGCAGAAACGCGAACGTGACGAAGACCACTGAATAGACAAGTACTGCTGTACTAGAGCAGATCTTGAAGAGTGCAGGAGGAGAAATAAGTGTTTGCGATGCGGGGAGGGCCATCAGATGGGGATCTGCCCGTTGTGCCCTAGCCAGGAGTAGGGGGCTGCCCAGGCTGTTATGAAGGGGACTCCTCCTGGGTTATAGATTCTCTTAAAGAGACCGAGTTACCGCTGTTTTCTGCTAGGCGGGCTTCCAGGGCACTGTTACCCTCCGTCTTAGCACAGGTTGAGCGAGATGCTGATGGACGAAAACTGACGATTAATGCCAGTCTCTCTCTGCTAACGACCCGGCGGGCCTACGGTTTTCTTCTCCGGTTTCATCCTCTTCTGTTTCAGAGTTGCAGATGCAGTTAACGAAGTACCACTTCTACAAACATCAGCATCCTGTCCGATTTACTTAACTCTGCTGTTACTAACTAATCCTGTTTATATCTGCTATCGGTAATTACAGGTCAAACTAATACCGATATTAGTCGATAGTCGAGTTTGCCATTCTGTTGTATCCTGTAAAGCTTTCTGCACGGTTTGGGCTCCGAATCCTAACTGTCGGTGGTTAGCTCGTCCGGTCCGATATACCAAACTTCACTGTTACTAACTAATACCCGTCAATTCCGCTGCCAGTGATTACAGGTCTAACTAATACTGATATTAGTTTACTTGCGGCTACTGTTAGCTGCGGCGGCTAAAGCGACTACTGATAGTCGTCCGCCAACTGAATGCCGCACTGCTGCGGAAGTCCATACCTGCGTATGGGCGTGTTGCGGCTACTGTTAGCTGCAGGCGGCTAAAGCGACTACTGTTAGTCGTCCGCCAACTGAATGCCGCACCGCTGCGGAAGTCCATGGGCGCCGGCGGATAAAGCGACTACTGTTAGTCGTCCGCCATTCAAGTGCCGCACTGCTGCGGAAGTCTATGGGCGACGGCGGCTAAGCGACTACTGTTAGTCGTCCGCCAACTGAATGCCGCACCGCTGCGGAAGTCCATGGGCGCCGGCGGATAAAGCGACTACTGTTAGTCGTCCGCCATTCAAGTGCCGCACCGCTGCGGAAGTCCATGGGCGCAGGCGGCTAAAGCGACTACTGTTAGTCGTCCGCCATTCAAATGCCGCACTGCTGCGGAAGTCCATACCTGCGTATGGGCGGGGGCTTTACCTGAGTAAAGCTGGGACCTGCGTCCCTGTTTCGTCTGACCGAGCGAGAGTAGTTCCTGCGAACTATGGCTTCTGGATACCGCATCGCCCAGTCGTACTGGGGACTTATCGGCGCGAGGCCCAAGTGGAGTCACTGATGACTATTTATTCAATACACTTGTCTCAATCGGTATCTTTCGATGCCCCCATTATGTGGTGGTGTTGTCTGAAGCATACTACAATGTGCACGGTTGGTTCGGTTGCTGTACAGCTTGAACTGCCCTCAGATATGTGTGTCCATCCTACCTTTCAAGTGTCTTTGGTTCGTCCATATCGTGGGTCTGTACCCGTTACGGCAGTGCCTGCCCCTCCTGCTGCCATGGAGGCCGCGCCTACTACTTGGTTGTCTGGCAAGCAAAGCATGTCTGCCGTTGAACGTTGAACGTATTTTGGACTAACGGACCCGACGCGTGGGGAAGGCTAGGCGCAAGCACACTGTTCACGAGTACTTAGTCAAGTGGGCTGGGTATTCGTCCAAACGCAATAGCTAGGAACCGACTCGCAGCTTCATACCTGATCTGAAACTGTTGCTTGATGCGGCTCTCGTCTGCAGGCTGTCTAAGGTTGCAGCGCCTTAGCTGGTATGGCCAACCTTGTTTCGCTCGGTGATCATTGTGCGACGGGGACGTCAATGACGTCACGTCACATCTGGGAGGGAGATAGTTGTTGTATCCTGTAAGCTTTCTGCAGAGCTTGCGGCGCCGAAGCCTAACTGTCGGTTGTTAGTTCGTCCAGCTGGGTTTACTTCAACTCTGTAATGAACCAAAACATGGTTATATTTGCTGAATATGAATTAAGGTCTAACTAATGCTGATATTAGTTAACCGGCGGCTTGCGAGTACTTTTGGTCGAGTTCCTCATTCGAGCACCGCACTGCTGCAGAAGTCCATACCTGCGTATGGCCTGGGGCTTTATCTGCATAAAGCTGGGACCTGCGTCCCTGGGTCGTCTGTTCCACCGAGCGAGAGTAATCCCTGTTGGATTATGGTCATCTGGCGATCGCACCGCCCAGTCTTACTGGGGAACTTATCGTCGCGAGGCCCAAGTGGATTCTACGACAGTTATTTATTAGACCACTTGTCTCATTTTGTGGTTGTCTTACAACAACACCCCTGCCTATTCACGCCTCTCAAAAGTACAGCAAATCTTTGAGGCACCGCCATAACGAGTATCCATGGATATTATATTTCAAAAATATGCTTATCATGCTTTTTGCATGAACTGACTCGAATCTTTGATCACCGGTGAAGGGGGAAACACATGATTTTGCAAATATACCTGTAAAAAACCGCAAAACCCAGGAAACCCTTATGCCACTTTTTAGTTTCTTCAATAGCAGGACCGCCATCCATATTCTTATAAACATTTGTAATGTGGCAGTCAGACTTTCGGAAGGCCGTTGGTGGCTGGATTAACGCTGAAACCCGGAGCAGTGACAAACATGATTTCGCAGGAATGTAGCACGTCGCATGTTTCGGCGCTCCCACTCTATGGGTATACCGGCACGTTTTAACCTCTGCTTAAAGGTGTCTGACACAAATTTCTGTTGTGTAGTAATAAGACGTCGGTTCTGCCAGTCATCATCAAATCGCTATGTTTCCATGACAGATCTAACATTGGTAGGGCTCGGCGGCTTGGCGGCAAGAAGGCTAAGCGGTGAGCATACTCAGGCGGCTTGGCGGCTTGGCAGCGCACGGGTTTGGAAACGGCTGCGCGGGTTGGACCCTCCGTGGGGGGTGTCTAGAAGGTAAGAGGGACGTTTGGTGTCGTGTAGCGGGTGGTTAGACAGGGTGTGTGTGTGTGTGTGTGTGTGTGTCGTGCACTGTGCCGTATGTGATCTGTGTGACTTTGAGCAATGAGGGGTCGTGATTAGCTGGCGGCTGGCAGGAAAACAAGCAGAAACAGAGGCAGATGAAAAGTGACAGCAGCAAAGAGCAGCAAAACCAAAGTACAGCAAAAGCTGAAAGTCGCAGCAGATTAGGTCAGCGCTGCCAGCCGCCAGCTACACGGTCTGCCTATTGTGGTGCATGTCCGTGTTTGTATGCACTTGCACACGCACTGTCCTTTGTAGTATGCCATTACGCAACAGCTCCGAATGCATCCAGAATGGGCCTGCTTCGCCCCCTCCTGCCGCCCACACGTACGTGATGCTGCAACATGGACGTGCTGGTCATGTACGGCAGCTGGGGTTCGGCGTTAGGGTTTTCTCAGTGACCCCCGTGACGTAGCCGAAAAGAGCTCATGCGTGTATTACTGCTTTTCAGTACGCCCCATGGGGGGCAGCTGTGGGTTCGATCCCCACGGTGACCGAACGGGCAAGTGCGGGTCATGTGGCCTGGTGTGTGGAGGGAGGGTTATCTTGCGGTTGACTAGGCCCCGCGACACTGGAAACACACGGCAGAGGCCCGCATGCCTTGTTCTGCTCATGGAGCTGGGTGTGTGATGTGTAGTACGACCACCACATCTTCACCCTAGCGTGGGTCAGGGCATCCTTCACCGCGATGGTGTGTGTGAGGTAAAGCGTACCGCCCAGAGTTGCCAATGCTTTCCGACTCGTTGGCAAGGTGTGGGTCCCAACCCCCATGACAGTTCGCCTGGGCAGTCCCCAGGATTGGCACGCGGGGCAGCACGTCGAAGGAGATCTTGGCCCCCGGGCGGGAGGCCTGTAGTGTCTCCTCCAAAATGCTCGCGGTCGTGGCAACGCGTTCCTCGGGCACCTCGAGGAGAAGCCTCCTGTCCTGGTGGAACATAATGGGTTCCGGCTGTGGTCATGCGCGGGCTGCCATTTCCTGCCGTTCGCGTATCATTTGTACGTCCCGTTCTTGTGCTTTGGAGAGAAATCCTTTGTTCTATTTGGAGTTTTTTTGTTTTGTCATACATGCAGTCACTGCAGCAACGCTGGGCTATACTTGCGGGGCTATACTTGCGCCAGGCGCAAGCACAGGCCCTGTGCTTCGCTGAAGCTGGGCTGTTTTAAAGAGCTGTGGTAGCTCAGGTATGTTAAAATTGCGTTTTGCCAGTCCATGCGTCTTTAGAGACGACAGAATGTGCACATGCTAATGCTCCGAAGTGCAACATAACGGTTGACAGACGTACGATGAGACTTACGAAGGTACACCTCAGCTGGTGAAGTCAGGCCAAAGACTCGAATGACCTTGTGCAACGTCCAGTAGTATAGGGGCACGTCGGGCTTTCGGACTCAGATATTACACAAGTATTGGATTCCGAGACTGCATTCCGAGCCTCTTGCGTCTGAAACCGTCAGCGTTCCCAAACATCATGGCAGCCAACACGATTCTCAAGGGCAAAGCGGCCCTTGTTACTGGATCGACGCAAGGAATTGGTCTGGCGATGCTCAAAGCGCTCGCGTCAGCTGGTTGTAACGTGACTATGCATGGGATACCAAATGACATGGAGAAGATTCAGAGATTGTGTAAACAGATTGCCAAGGATAACAGTGTAGAAGTTACATACTCCGACGCGAACCTGCTAAACCCCGGGCAAATTCGCGACATGGTGCGGGAAAGTCACTCAGCCTTCGGCAGGTGCGTTGCCGATGCGCAACTTCGCGTCACTCACGTCGTTACCATCTCTCTGCGCTGGGCTGCGGCATGCCCTCCAGCTTTCTTAAGCTGAACCCTGTCAGCTGACGCGACATCATGCTCGTCCAAGCGTGCACTTCCCTTACAGCACTTGCTTCTAATCCTTTTTTCTATCTTGTTGCTGCCATATGTTTTGATTGTCGCCTTAATGGGCTGCAAAATCCATTACAAAACAAGAATTTTCACCGTACTGTTGCACTGCAGACTCGACATTCTCGTGAACAACGCCGGCATCCAGCACGTTGCGCCCGTACATGAACTGCCCGACGACAAGTGGGATGCTATCATCGGCGTGTGCCTGTCTGCAACTTTCCACGCCACCAAGGCCGCGCTCCCGTACATGCTTGAGCAGGTACGGTGCCGCCACAAACATACACGTTGACATCAGCACACGCACTCGGACACTACAAGTCGGAGCACAGGTGACTTTTACTCTGCCCTTAAAATTTGCCTCAAGAGCATCCATTCGTTATTTTAGGAGCTTGTTACTCTTATCACAGCCTCCTTCGTCCTGACGTGTTCTGGGTCCCTGTCACGTTCTCTGTGGCCCCAGCCAGTACCACTGTGTCCACGTCGTAGTGAAACCCGCCCGACCGTCTCGTGCTCTTCCCTGCGTGTTTCCCCCCCTCCCCCTGGTCCCCACTTCCCAATGCATCTTCCGGCGGGCCCCTGGCGTCCTCAGGGCTGGGGCCGCATCATTAACACTGGCTCCATGCACGCGCTGGTGGCGTCGCCCTTCAAGTCCGCTTACAACGCAGCCAAGCATGGCGTGGCTGGCTTTACCAAGACGGTGGCGCTGGAGGTGGCCACAAAGAATGTGACAGTAAACGCCATATGCCCCGGTTACACCGACACGGACCTGGTGCGGAACCAGGTACGGCAACTGTACGAAGGTGCATCCTTGTACTGCTTGCACAAACGCCCCTTTCCTAACATTCGGGTTTCCTAAAACCCTAAAACCTTAAAACCCTTCGCCGACCCAGATCGCCGACACTGCTCGCATCCGCGGTATCCCAGTGGAGAGCGTCATTCGGGATGTGCTGCTCGCAGACCAACCCTCAAAAAAGTTTGTCAAACCCGAGGTTAGACGGGGGAAGGCGACATGGGGGTTTTACGGGTTTTACGGGTTTTAGGGTTCTAGGACGGGTTGCGGTTTTACGGTTTTAGAAAAGGACACTGGGAGGTGTCCATGTGGGTGGCACCTCCGCTCGTCCCTCGTGATCTAGCTGCTCCTCACTACACCCCGTTATACTCTATTCCCCTCCCCCACCCCCCCTTCCCCCGCCCCCTCCACCTCCCTCCCAGGACATTGGCGCCCTTGTGGTGCACCTGTGTGGGCCCCACTCGGACTCGTTCACGGGTGCTTGTCTGTCCATTGACGGCGGCTGGGTGGCCCGCTAAGGAAGCAGCAGAGCGCCTTCAAGGAGTATGGGACGGTAGTGGCAGGGGGTGGCTATCTGGGCTATGTGGCTGTCTTAGCTGGGGGGTGTTATGTAACTGGTGGTGTGAGGCTGAGGCTGTGTAGGACGGCGAGCGCCATGGTGAGGCGGTGATGGTGCTGTTGGTGCGGCGGCTGCGATGGCCGCAGTGGCTGACTGCTGTCATTACTGTTGCAGCTGCTGCTGCTGCTGCACTGCCATGTGAAGGTGTCTAGTGTCCCATGCTGTACGGGAGCTTATACGAGACGGTGTTGCTTGAATGTGGTAATGGGAGTCAGGAGAGGGGCCCGGAGGCGGCCCAACGTTGAGCGGCGAGGATGAGGTTCCCCGTGGGGCGTTTCGGGGGTGCACCGGTTCGTGTTTACTGGAGAGGCTTTGGCAGGAAGGCCTGCCTGGAGCGGAAGGGCATCGACCCGCGTGCAATGCAGCGGTGGCGCCGTAAACCTCCTTTTTCATACGAAGATGGCGATAAACGTTATCCATATGCAATAAAGGATTACCATGTGCTGGCTTTCGGGCGTAATGCAAGGTGTTAAACATGCTAAACTGGCTTGCATGAAATGTACAGCAGGAGCAGGTACCACAACGCGGGACAGGGGATAGAGCCAACTAGTTAGGAGAAAGAAAAACAAGAATTTTACAGGAGCTTCGGAACATCGTGCAGTCTCATGTTTTTTTAACTTGTTATACTATACGAAATATTGTAAACACCTTTAGGTCGTGTGCTGATTTGGTTGTGATGTGTCGGTTGGTACGGAGCGAATTCAGCTATGTCCGCATCTCTTATCTGCAATTTCAGAGCTACAGACGCCCGACACAGCCGCTGCGTAAAATGGGGCTTTACCAGTTAGTGGCGGCAGTAGCGACAGCAGCTGTGGCTGCTAAAGAAGCCGCTGAACGTTGCAATCCGGCGCCGCCGCGGCTGCTGCGCTACCACGGCCTCTGCCGTATCCGCAGGCGCTGTTGTAGCTGTTCCCGTGCTCGCTTCTGTTGTTGTTGTTCCCGCCGCTCATGGTGCTATTGCTGTTGCTGTTAGCCCCCTCACACATTGCCGCGCCTGATTCCTTTTCCCCCATGGCCGTTCCCGCACCACCCCCCGCATCGCCATTCCTAATCGCCGTTCTCATGCCCAATAATGTTAGGAGGTGGGAACGAAAGCGATAAATGCATGGATCAACGGATGGATGGATATTACAGGTGTCTCGCAAGCTTGCTTGAGGTTGTATGGTCCAAACGAACTTATCCGAAGCAATGCTCATGATGAACCGGATATATAATACAAAACATACACGCACCTGGGGTGTACCGATATACACAGTTTCACACACCGACGATACCGTACAGTGTCATGTTGCTTATATATGTTGAAAGCAACCAATAAACTAGGAAGTGTAAGCGAATGCATGTATGTGCGGTGGTGCGGTTCGTCGCACGATGGCGGACTAGTGCTTCGGCCGTCGCGCCGTCCACGACGGTGTGCAACTGGCCAGTTGGCTAGGAGGCTTCATGCATAGTTGAAACGGCCTTTGCAGACGCTGTGCATCGAGATCATCCATACGCCAGTGTGTGTGTATGGTTGTTACGCCAATGATAGTGATAGCAGTCTCCACACGAACTATAAACCGCAATGCAGACGAAGAAGTGTAATAATATAACCATGCTCGAACAAGTTCCAGTCAACGCGACACCAGCAGCTATAAATCCACGAAGTTTCACTCCATGCTTATGCGTGGATGAATAGTTGGTTAGGGCATTATTAATTATAACGTCGAAGGCTGTCATAAGCGCTCATACCTACAGCAGTGGTAAGCACCGGCGAGTGCGCTGAAGTAGACAGTGCCGCCAGCTTCATGATTAGAGACATCTTGGCTCAGGAAAACCACGGCATTGCCGATGATGATAGTTGATCAGGAGGCATACTGAGAGGTCGTAGTGGTAGTGGTTACGGCAGGTGGTGACGGTGCAACATCATCGTCGAAAGCGAAGGTAATGCAACTGTACCGGTCACGCTTTACCCAGACGTCCAGAGGATCCAGAACATAAGAATGCTTGCAATATTAGTCTGTTGGCTGTGCTTCAGATGCCGCGGGAGCAATGACGTGATGCAGTACACAGGCTTCGGAGCGTGGCTGATGCGACGCTCCTGGGGCGATGCAAAGTTAGAATCTAACACATCGTGTTATCTGGTGTCTTGAGTTGTCCTTATACAAGAGTGACTCACATGCTAAGCAGAGGAAAAGGACGGCATATTTCGTAGTAGCGTGTAGTAGTGTACTTGCTTGTATTAATGCATTTTGTAGTAGCAAGGTAAGAAATAAACTCAAAGCACGCTAGTTATACGGCTCTGAGGACACATGATGCTCCGAACCAAGTAAATGCCTGCATCTCCCGGGGGCCTTACGCCAACTAACCTGGCGCAAGCCAGCAGTAGCGAGGTATCGTTTCTTCACTAATGGTCAAGCCTTGCATCGCCCATGCATCTATTAACTATTAGCTTATTCTTGATATAGAAGTTGAATCGTGATCGCTTATCGTAGCATATAACCGGTCTTCCCGCTGTTGGCATACCAAGCATAGCTCTTTACAGCAGAACGCTATAGGTAGCTCCTCATACCTAAAAACCTCTTGCTTTGCGAGATCGTCCATTTCGGCCGTAACGTAAAGCCTAGACGTCAACGGCCTGGCTTTTTGGGCAAGGTCAACCCAGCGAAGGGGTGGCTTGAAGTCATCTTCTGTGTAAGGCTATATACATCAGCTCCATGGATTCCAGGAGCTACCTCATAAGTGCAGAGGCACGCAGCCAGGCTTTGCTGGCCCATGACGACTCCCAAAGCCACCTGCGTATCCCAATTATTGATGACAGCCACAATGGTGCAACTAAGTCAAAACGTAACTTCTGTCGCGCCATGTTGGCTTGGCCGCGACGAGTGGTGGTCGCTATCGGCCATGCCCTTGGCTTAGGTGAGCTTGCTGGGCATGCCGCTCCACGGCGCTGCAGCACGGTACACTCGCAAATGACCACGGAGGCTATACATTCACAGATAGGAATGAATAAAATGCATCTAATGAAAAGAGTTTATTAAGGTTAAGGGCGGATGGCCGCAGGGTTTAGTACATTGCAGTCGCATGCATAACGGCAACGCGTCACTTCAACTCTCCGGTGCTGTCTCAGCCCCGTTCTGCTCCTCAGGAGCGTAGGAATCCTGCAAGCACACACGCTCCGAAACCATACACATCCTGTCGTTTCCTTGCAGATAGAGCTCTTCCTAAGTCGGCACCGGATCTGTGAGCCCGTCTGCGAACCCGCACGAAAACACACTGCTTTTTGCTGCTTGTCACAGATGGTTTCTCTTCCGTTCTCGCGATTCATTTGGCGAATCCGCTTCGCTTGCCTCGTTTGCGCCTTCCTGCCATTCAGTTTTCAAATTGTTGTTCTTGATCATCGCGCTGGTGCTGTACGCGCTGCTGCTGATGCCGGGCTTCATCAGAGTGGGTGGGGTGACACGACAGAACACGACACGAAACGACACCTCGTGGGCCGTTGTATTCCACATCTCTTCCCCCCTTCTTGCGCAAGCGCACACCAGCAGAGAGGATTCCCGGTCGATTTCGATGGCCCTGCTTGTGGGGCCCTTTAGGAACCCCAGTACGGCAGCAGTACGGAATGCAGTACTGGCTACATTAGCCGTCGGTAGTTGACTTGACGGTTTGCTTGCGGCACATGTTTCGTCCCTCCTCTCTTTTCTCCTTTCCCCCTCCCCCCCCTCCGTACCACACAACACTCAACACCAGCAACAATTTCCGGCCGCAGATGATCGTGTACTACTTCTTCAGTCCCGACGTGGTTCGCGGCGTCATGTACGGATCTAAGGTATACACACGCGAACTCTCATTGCTTGTTGCCTGTTGTGGACATCTCGGTCTGTCCGTCCGTCCGTAATATGTGGCCTAAATAGGCTATATGCCCGGTACGGAGCACCTCAAACGTCAGCGGTGTCGCGCACCCGCTAACTAAAAGCAGCTGGTTTTACTTGGGCTCCTACTTGTCCTTGCACACACACGCACACGCACACGCACACACACACACTCTCTCTCTTTGGTAAAGTAATTCGGTAAAGTAATTCGTGTACCCCCATCAGCATTTCCCTCGGCGCGGCGCAGACCAATCAAACGCACACTGGGTTTTACACCAGGGACACAGCATTAGGGCGCTGCATTAGGAGAACAGGAAGGGCAGCTTGCCGAGAGCATCTTTCGATGCTGGTTGCGGTCTGGCTGCAGTCTCCTAGCATAGCGTTTGAGGCTGTGGGCCTTTCCTTTCTTTCTTCCTCCGTATACCCACACCGCTCTGTGCAAATACCCCTACACGGTATCCGGCGGTTCAGGCTCTGTGTGGAGCAGGAGAGGGGACAGTGGCCCCTCACCCCCCTCCCTTCACCCCCCTTCACCACCCCTCCCTTTCCCCCACGGGGGGAGGGAGTGTGCTTGTCGGTTGTCTTGTTCGTTGGGGCTGGGCCTCAGGCCCGGCGTTGTTTCAGCGTCAGGCTCGGCAAGATGTGGAATTAACACGCATACACACATACACGCATTCGTCCGTTGCGGTTTCCTCGGTCCGCGGGCCCTGACCTAAGAACCATGTCCTTGTCCTAGTCCCTCCTAGGCCCACATCGCTATCGCCCACGTCGCTGCTGCCCCCCCCCTTCCTGAGATACGTTCCAGCCCCGGCAGCGGCTGGATCTGTACTTCCCCCGGCATGCCCGTGATGACGTCACCTACCCGGTAGTTGTGTACGTCACAGGTGCGCCACGACCTCACTTCCGGACTTAGGCCGCAGTTGTCCTCTTTGGCTTTTGCATCATCATCATCATCATCATCATCATCATCATCATCATCATCATCATTATGATCATCATTGTCATCATCACCTTTATCGCAACAACCATCATCATCACTATCATCATGACTATAATCATCACCATCATCACCACCTTCATCATCATCACCTTCATCGTCATCACCTTCATCGTCATCACCTTCATATGATTCCTGCCCCCCTGGGTTCCTCGGACCCCGGGATTATCCCCAAGTGCTCCTAATAAGTCCCAATTGGGGGCATCGATCCCAGTACTCCGTATTCCGTACCTCCTACCCCTATCCCGTACGGCACCCGGCGATCGGTGCGCCGCTTTCCCCCCAGGTGGCGCCTGGACCATTGGTTACAAGGCCTGGGGAGCGCTCCTTGCCCGGCGGCTGAGCGAGCAGGGCGTGTTGGTGGCATGTCTGGATTACCGCAACTTCCCACAGGTAGGGGGGGAGGGAATGGGAGGGTGCCGAGGGGGGATGAAATGGAAAGGAGGGAAGGGTGGGTGCTGAGCAGGAAAAGCTATGGGCGGGTCAGGGTCTCTCCCTCCCATATTTCCAATCCCCGGAGCTCATTAAAGGGGAACGCGGGGCCGCGCTTGCAGGGTGACGCGCTGGACATGTTGGAGGATGTCAACACCGGCATCAGCTGGGTGCTATCCCGCATCCACCGATTCGGGGGGGACCCGGACAGCGTCACGTTGGTGGGCCAGTCGGCGGGCGGCCACCTGGCGGGGCTGGCGCTCATCAAGCAGGTGGGCAAGGGAGAAACAGGGGGGGGGGTAAACATGGGACCGGCTAGTTCGGGGCCCAGTAGAGGGCCTGGAGGGGCAGGAAGGGCCTGGAGGGGCAGGAAGGGCCTGGAGGGGCAGGAAGGGCCTGGAGGGGCAGGAAGGGCCTGGAGGGGCAGGAAGGGCCTGGAGGGACAGGAAGGGCCTGGAGGGGCAGGAAGGGCCTGGAGGGGCAGGAAGGGCCTGGAGGGGCAGGAAGGGCCTGGAGGGGCAGGAAGGGCCTGGAGGGGCAGGAAGGGCCTGGAGGGGCAGGAAGGGCCTGGAGGGACAGGAAGGGCCTGGAGGGGCAGGAAGGGCCTGGAGGGACAGGAAGGGCCTGGAGGGGCAGGGGTTTGCAGCGTATAGCCTCGTAGGTCTTCGAGGTGCCGGAGGGACAAGTAGTTGGAGCCCTCGGTGGGTCACGGGGCGAAGGCGGCCGAGGGGCCGCAAGGGGCCAGTGGGATGCCCAAAGCGCGCGGGTTCATCAGATCCTCCCATCCCAACAAATCCCCCTCCTCCCCACCTTGCCAACTTTTACGACTCTTTTGTACGATTCTGTGGCGGGCTGCTTGGGAGGAGCAGGCGGAGCAGGCAGCAGCGGCGGCGGTGGGGTCCCCCCGGGCTCGCGCCGTGCTGGGCGCCTCTCCCGCCTGGCACCCAGGTCGCCTGGCGGCCTTTGTGGGCGTCTCGGGTGCATTCGACCTAGTGGGCCTGGCCGCCCACCGGGGGGGTCACTTCCGGGGGCTGCTGGACCGCATCTTGGCGCTGGAGGAGGAGGAGGGGGAGGAGGAGGCGGGGGAGGGGGAGGAAGGACGGGAGCGGCAGCAGGAGGGAGGGGGAGGGAGGGAGCACCCCAAGGTGCAGAAGGAAGGGGGGGAGGAGGAGGGGGCCGCGGGGAATGACAAGGAGGAGGAGGCGGAGGGGCCCCAGGGCAGCCCGAGGGTGAGGGCGCCCGAGAGACATCCGCAGCAACTTCCGGCGGGGGATGTGGGGGTGGGTGGGGGAGGACATGGCGCTGGTGTGCTGCCGCAGTCGCAGGTGCAGCCGCACGTGCAGGGGGAGCCATCGCAGCCATCCCGACCACCCTCGCTGCCGCCATCCTCCTCGAGGCCGAAGCGGAAGAAGCGCCCCGCGTACGACACGTTGTCGCCGCTGCAGGCCGCCCGTCGGCTGCCTCCGGGCGCCGCGGGCATGTTGCCGTACGTACTGTTGATCCACGGTACGGCAGACAAGACGGTGCCGGCGGAGGGCAGTGCGCAGCTGTGCGAGGCGCTGCAGGTGAGGGTTGTTTGTATGTATATATGTGTGTGGCGGAGGGAAAGAGAGGGGGGTCCTGCCGTGGTTTCGGAGGGTCATGTTTTGCCCGGGGCAACACGATGTGACTCAAAGAGGCAGCTGACATCGGAGGCCCCGCGATCTATCAGGTTGGGTTGGGTTAGTTGCTTCCCACCCCTCCCATTCTCTCGGGCTTTACCTCATTCGCCCCTACCTCCCCTCCCCTCCTCTCTCCCCTCTTTCCCCTTTCCCCCCCCCCGTTTTCGCCCTCGTGCAGTCCTCTGGCGCCCCCAGCTGCCGCTGCCTGCTCATCCCCGGCAAGACCCACACAGCCTTCCTGTTGGAGGACCCCATGCGGGGGGGCAGGGACCTGCTCATGGACACAGTCCTGGGGGCGGTCAAGGGGAGCGGGGACTCGGCAGCGGGGGAGGGGGACCTGGAGGACGGCCGCGGCGGGGGAAGTGGCAGAGGGATCGGAGGGGGTGATGGAGACCGCGGCGGCGCTGGCACGACCGGGGTCGAGAGCGGCCGCATGTACAGCAGTCTATGCCCAGCGTTCCTCTGCAATTTGGCGGGCAGGGTGTGCCCGTTTTGATGATATAGATAACTGAGCAACAGCGAGGTGTAGTTCGGCTCGGCTTGTTGGGCCCTGACGTGGCGATTAGGTTGCGCAATCCTGTCAACAATGTCATCTGGTATTTTTGGATGGGCATTAAATTATATACAAAAATTATATTTTGGAAGCTTATTCAACGGCTGCAGCTCCACGACAATTGGATACGGTCGATATTGAGAGGTGATTACCTTCAGTTTTTTTCCCCTTTTTTGCCATATTAGCCTTTATTTACAAGAAGGTACCCGATGTGCGATGGTATCGGCGGCAAGTTCATACAGGTATAGATCACTGCGGGGGATTAACTCGAATGCGCCGTGACAGTGTTGTATTAGGATATTAGATAGCTTACAGGTGCAGCAGGAAGTACTGTGTACGGCAGGGTTTGTACGACTTACGCTGCCTGCCATTCCGTACACGGTCCCAGGCTGAAGGACGCGATCTTTGGCTGAAATTGCGCTGAAAAGGGGCCTAAATTACAATTGGCCCCCTCCCGCCCGGTTTGGAATCATCGCATCTCATTATCACGTACAACACCACACCACACCACAACGGGGGCAACGCGCAGTTGATATATCTCAATAGATATTGAGGTTTTGCACGCGTGCCGTGTGTGTATGTATGTATGTATGTCTTTCGACCTCCAAACAATGCCCTGTGGCGCAGTTTTTCAACTGGTGAAAGGAAGCATAATACCGTACGGGCAGCAGCATACCCGTGACTTGCGCAGCATTGGCTGCTAAGACGGCTTTGGGGAACAGGCCAGGATCTGGATCTGCGACCATTTGAGGTTCATTCGTGCCTTCGGTGTTGATTGAGATCGAGGGGGAAGTCGAGTTAGGGGGACGAGGGAGGTGAGCGGCATTGCGCTGTGGCTGCAGTGGCTGCAGCTCATGTTCCTCACACGAATTGCTGCTCAACGGTCATCTAGCTGACCGGCAAATGAGTCATGCAGAGGCCTTATTACTGCTCAAGCAGTGCAACGGCGCATCCGATTCCCCGGATGGAAGCGCTGTGAGGTCATCAACCGCGTTTGTAACAAGGTGGTATGGCAGCTGGGTGGTGCCACAGGCCCGATCACGATTATGTACATGATACCGAAAGCACAAAGCACGAGTCACATACATACAGCGCGCATACATACATACATACATACGTAAATGACAATAAGCTGCGCCTGCAAGGCATGCGGCGAAAACCAAACCAGTCTTCGCACCGTTGCTGTCCCAATCCGCGATCCCCCCCTCCCCTTCGCCCCTTCGGCTCCCCAGCAGCACCTGTCGCAACAAGCAACCAGAGCACGCCGTCTTGGTTTCAACACCTCTCTCTCTCTCTCTCTCTCTCTCTCTCTCTCTTTCCCCGTCCCCTCTCCCCCTCCCCACACATCGGATACCCTCTGTCGGTATTTTGGAACTCCCCTCCTCCTAGCCACCGCTCCAGTAACAGCACTTCCAACCTGGACCTCTTTCTATTACAACTACCGCGCTACCCCCCTTCACGTCCCCTCACGGCACGTCCCACCAGTAAACACCGTCCCCGTCCCACCAGTAAACACGGGCTGCTAGAAACAAAGTACGGGCTAGAAGACTCCAACCCCCGCCACCACCAGTCTCCACTACTTTCAAACTTTCGACAGACTTCATAGGCACACGATGGCTTTGATGGCTTAATAATATTATGAAAATATAACAGCAACACATATAGCACACACAGAGCGCTTTATCCGAATAGGTGGATAGGATACAGCTAGCTAGAAGGGGCCTATGCACAGGGGCTATTATTTACCGAGAGCTCATTGGGGTATTTAGCTCCATCCGAATCTGATACCCACGTGTGCGTGTGTGGATTAATTTGAACCGCGTGTGTATGTATGTATGATGTCTGGAACAGGGGTGTATATCTTCTCACCCCTGCGGCCGCTACCCTGCGAAACCCTGCCTTCCCCGGTATTTCGGGGCACCCTCATCTAGTCACCCTAGTCAACTTCTCAGTGGAGGATCGCTCAGGTTCCGCACGTGTGTATGTATGTGTGTATGTATGTATGTATGTGTGCCACACAGGCAGGGAGGCCTTCCTGAAGGGTAAGTCGTCCCGTCCAATCCGTCATCCAAGGTCAAGGAAACTCTACAAAGTCTACAAATCTGGCCTTCACTTGCACCCCCCCCCCCGGTGTGCCCCTTGTGTCCAGCTCCAGCTACCAGAATGGAAACCAACACACCATCACAAACCGCAGCGGGTACCTCGTACCTCCCCCACCCGCACACCCGCACACCGGACCAAATTAATAAACTGAACAAGCTAATAACAAACTGGGCTAACAGGCCACGAAGGGAAGAGCCACCTAGAGAAACGCAGGCGGACCGGGGCATGTATGTCCTAGAGGGTCTAGGTGGCAGGACTCTGCCAAACCGCCTTCTGCCATACGGCGTAATGAACTTTCAATAGATATGTATGTATAGTCCATGGCCCCGCGCAGGGGCTTTGACGGACACCATCGCATTCGTGCAGAAAACTTGTAACTTTTGCAACTTTGTTAGGAACATAATAACACGTCCGTCACGTTAATATGATGACATCCGAATCTCACGGCCCACGTGTTCCGGCCCCCGCCCCCAGAGTAATGAATCCGTCGCGCCGGGGGAAATATGAGTCCGTCGCGCGCGAGCCCCCAAAGGTTGGCAGCACTGGTGCGAGGTGTAGAGGTCTCAGCTCCATGGGAAATAATTCCATGATGATGATGGACACGCAAATGGGGAGGGGTGCAGCGCCTCTCTCTCCCCAAACCATCGCACACATCCCCCCGACACCCTCTCAAGAGTACTTTCAGCATTCAGCAGCAGCGTGTAAATAGCGAAGCTAGCAGAGCAGAGCAGCCACAGCGGCCCCCCCCCCCTTCTCTCTTTCTCTCCTGCGGGAGCACCACCACCAGCACCACCAGCACCACCACCCCCGGCCGCAGCACAGGCGTTGCGGCACACCTACATATACGAGTTATGCACGCGAGTACAAACATAGAACGCCCGGCCCTCCGCCCCCCCCCCGCGGCGGCACAACCACCCGGCGCGACTAGAACACATCTCCCCCATGCAGAGTGCACAGAGCGACATACATACATACATACATGCGCATGGGAATGAAAAAGGACACGCAAACACCCACACACACAGAGACAGATATACGCGCGCATGCACACACACGGAAACGCCAGTCCCGGAATGCTGGGAACAACCGCTGATGTGCTAATACCACAGGTTCACATCCATTTTTGCACTTCGCAATCCCTTATTAGGCTTGCAAGTAAATATTCTGGTTCTGCGATTTTAGCTCACACGAAACAGTCATCAGTTCCTCACACGCCCCATCCCGCCCAGGAGAAAAGTCAACATGTCCGTGACCTCCCCTTTCCCCCAACCCCACCCCACCTCGCGAGGTGCACGAGGACTCGCTCCCTAATAGGCCACCGCGCTGCACGGCCGCGCGGCACGTTGGGTCCCGTAACCAATTTCATGTTTAATAAATATATATTCCATTCTAAATAGTTCATTTTTGAGCACCCCAAGGGAAATGCGTCAGTTCCCCGCGCGAAACACAACACAGGGAGGCCAACGAGGTGTCTCCGTTTGCGATGAGAGCTTCGTCAAGTGGACTCAGTCATCATCATCGTCCCAGTCCTCCTCCACCCAATTGTTATCGTCAGGCTTGGCGTTCGGGTCGTGAACGACGTTGGAGCGGTACGGCGCAGCCCCGCCGCTGCCGAGATCCAGCTTCTGGCGCCCGCCGGCAGGCCCGGCAGCACCGGTGCCTTTCGTTGCCGGCGGCGGTGGCGGCGGCGGCACCAGGGAGCCCTCCTGCGAAATCCTGCCGACGCGTGACCGAGCTACGGCGGGCCCTCCCGCCGCCGGCTGTTTGGGTGCCGAAGGTGGCGGCCTGGCAATACCTGTTGCCGGTGCATGCGGCGCCGCGCTGGGTGTCGTCGGTCGAGCCGCCGCCGCCGCTGCTGCTGCTGCTGCCGGCGCGGAGGGCGGCGGGCCTGGAATTCTTCGCTGGGGGGGATGCGGGGCCGCCGCCTTCGTCGGCGCCTCCCGAGGTGACGGCGCCGTCGGTGGCGGCGCCGGCACCGCCCGGCCTTGCGGCCTACGAGGCTGCGGCTCCTCCTCCTCAGAGTCCCAGTTCTCTTCCAAATGGTCCGTCCCTGCGGCGTGTTTAGCCAGGACCGCCTCCTTATCGTCGTCATCGTCGTCGTCCTGTGCCGGTGGCGGCGGCGGCGCCGCCTTGCCCCTGGCAGGCGCGCTGCTGACGGTGGCCGCAGAGGCTGCTGAACCTGCTGAAGGCTGTCTCGCCCTCGCGCCTCCACCTCCTCCGCGATCAGTGCTCGTCCGCACTGATGATGACGATGATGCCGGCGCACCGCCTCGGGGGGCCTTATCATCCATTGACACGCGCCGCGAACCCCCCAAGCCGCCACCCCCCTCTGCCGCGCCGCCGTTGCCGATACTGTCGCGCACGCCAGCGGGGCGCCTGCCGCTCGATGCTGGTGGGGGTGCGGGACCTGAGCCCGAGGTGTGCAGGCCCCCCGGCCGAGCTGTCGCAGAGGCCCCAGCCCCCGGACGCTTCTTGTGCTCCTCCTCGTCGTCATCCGCATCGTCGTCGCTGCTATCCCAGTCATCGTCCTCCCACTCCTCCCGAGGGCCCTCTGTCGGAACCGGGCCGCTAGCGCCGCCGCTACTCGTACGCTGCCGACCCCCACCAGGTGGCGTACTTCCTCGGCTGCCGGGTAGTGGGGCAGGCGGACCCCCCAGGGAGAGCTTCTCTGCGTTTTCGCGCGAGGGAGCCCTTGCTGGCGGGGCCGGCGGCGGCGAAGCCGCCGCCGCCGCTGGCCCGGCGGCAGCTGCCGGCCGGCCTGAACCCCCGAGCTGTAGCTTCTCCCCGCGTGGTGGCGGCGGCGGTGGCACGCCAGCTCCGGAACCTCGGGCAGCAGCGCCAGTGGCGCCCTTAGCACCGCCGGGTTCCTGTTTCGCATTCAGCATGAGACGCTCAGTGGCAGGTGGCGGCGGAGGCGGCGCCGCTGCTGCTGTAATACTGGCGGCAGCCTTGCCGTTGGTGCCATGAAGGCGGGCCGGCTGTTTTTGCTGCTGTTGGGCTTCCTCCTCGTCCTCTGTTCAAGAGCGCACACGAAGGAATCAGGGGACCACCGGCACGACCCACGGGTCAGTCAAAAGGGCATCAGAGGAAAATCGCACGGATGGCAGCCTAGACAGAGATAAGAGATAGCGCTTCAGACCAGAGACTACGATGCCACACCTCGCCGGGCTGCAGCGTCCACCGCGTGTTTGCTGTCTCCCACCCCCTTTCGTAATTCACTTTCCGGCGACGACTTGCCGAAGGCGGTTGTGCACACGTCCCCATGTCCACCACGTGCTTTTTGTGGTACAGTACACCTCCCATGAAGTCCTCCGGCACCTCCTTCCGTCCGCTTCCTTCAACTCCCTTCCGCTCACCGCTCAACCATACTTTCGCCTCATCGTCCCCCTTTCTCCCCCCCTCGGGCCCACCCCGGGGCCCCCAACCGGAAAAAGGTGTACACCTTTTCCGCCTCCTCCTGCTGTTGCTGCTACTGCGCTGCTGGCCCCCTCACCTCACCTTCATCTTGCCAGCGGCTGCGCGGCTTGGCCGCCGCCTGCGGCCGCCGCTGCCGTTCCCGCTCCTCCTCCTCTTCTTCCTCCTCCTCTTCGCGCTGCATGATGTTGTTGTTATTTTGGCGGGAGGGGGTTGCGATCATCATCGTTCCCATACGCGGATTAGCCAGTAGGGACCTGCAGGGGTGGGTGGGGGGCAATGCATACGGTAGTACAACCGCACGGTCACATCATCCCAGGTCACAAGGCACAACACAAGACAAGAAGGGTAAAGGAGAACAAGGGCGACACCGGAAAACCCCGCATGAAAACCGCGGGGGCTATAGATGGCCCACAAAAACACTGAAGCTGGATAGATAATCTCCGGCACCTCAGGCTACCGTCTTCGTGCTCACTCTACAAGCCTCCATCCACCGCCAAAAACACTGCGTCCTCTTGCCCTCGGTTTGTGCCTGGGTGCCTGCAGAACGTCGTCCTGACTCCTGTTACCGGGCCTTACCGGGGGGACGGCGGCCTGTTGTTGTTGTTGTTGGCCGATGGCGGCGGCGGCGCCATGTTGGGCTGCTGGGCGGCGACATCTAGCGGGATCAGCGGCAGGTCCGCTGGCTTCTTGGCGGCTGCCGTAGTGGTCTTAAACGGCGGGTCGTCGTCACTGTCCTCCTCGAGTGCTGTCAGTATCTGTTGTTTGGTGTGCTCCTGGGGGGGAAAGGGGGGGAAACGAGAGGGGTGGGAATGGGTGAGGAGGTGAGGAGGGGGTTAGGAGGCAGGGGGAGAAGAAGAAGAAGAAGAAGAAGGCATAGATGGGCCCCGGGATAGGACTCATGGGGTAAAGGGTGCGGGGAAAGGGGATGGGCCCGGAGAGGCCGTAACTAGGTAGCTGGTACGAAGGGACGGAAGGCACATGGGGCAGCATGGCCTGGTGCGAGGTCCAGGGGTTGTGGAGTGGTGTGGGGGTGGGTGGGTGGGATAAGCGGAGGTCAAGGCCTTGCCTTGAGGGTCTCAAGCTGCTTGGCTTGCGGCGTGTTGTTACCGTCAAGCTTCTTTTGCCGAGCGTCCTTAACGGCCTCATACCATCGATCATGCTCTTTGGCAGATTCCGCCTTGACACGCAGCACGCGTTCCGGGAATTTCATCTGTGCAGGGACGCAAAGGGGTTGGAGTGGGGGGTTGGCCTCACACTTGTACATCCGCCCATGGCCGACAAGTTAGGCCACAAGAGTGCGCAACGCCACGGTTTAGTTCCATAGCTGGGAAGCCGGCATCGCATTTGTGTCATATCGCAAGCAATAAGCACCTCACCGTCCATTACCGTGACCCTGATGCCACGTGTGACGAAGTGTGGTTCCCCTTTTTTTCTCACCTCAAGCTTACACTCTTCCAGCTTTTTAATGTACTTAAGCTCATGTATGGCGAACACCTCGATGTCGCCACCGCCATCCTTCAATTCTCGGGGGTCTTTGGCGTAAGCCAAAGTATCAGCTGTCAATTCAAAGTACCGCCGCTGATACTTGCTCGCCTGGATAAGGCCGTTCGCTTAGTCTACATCTCTTCCTTATCCATGCAAGCTGTGGGGCCAGTCGCCTTACCAAGAAGTTTTTTCTGTCAGCTCTCTTCTTCTTGAGAAGATATCCATCCGCTATGATTGCGGATACCATGATCTAGAGGCAGCGTTTCGCCTTCCCAAAGCCAATCGAAGCGCAAACGACGTAACGGAAATTCTTAATACTAGTATCGTGCTACGAGATTACATATAATTGTACCCAACGTGTGTACCACATTGCTGAATTCTATGGCTTAGGTGTGTTCGTGGGGCCAAAACATCCAAGTTGATGGTAAATGTACGGTTGCCCAACACGACTAAATACATAGAGCTATATGAGCTATCAGAGCTATAAACTAATACTGCTTACCTATTATATTCGTGCACAACTGTGTCGGGCAGGCTTTCCTAGCACACGTATCCCGCCATGGCATATCGATTGCTTCAAGTCGCCGCAAGTTCTACAGCCACGATGTTTGTAATTACCAAAACAATCAATTGCAGAATTTTAAGCTGTGTGTTAGCTAATGAAACACGTTTGCATGGTTTCTAACACCAATCGACCCGTGGGCCCGAAGGATTCCTTAACGCACCGTTAGATATTTGGCCATTTTCTTCAAGTCTAAGATGTAAGCATGTCCAGGAAGGAATTTTACGCTGTGCAATTAAGCTGGTGCTTTTCCCTTTTCTGTTGAGCGCTCCCTAGTGCTCACGGTTCTAGCATGTCGTGGTTTCCAACAGTAAGCCCATCAGCCGCGTCTGCGCAGTGCCAAACATATATCTTTGCGACTTCTCTCCAGTAGAACCTTGCACAATCAACATCCTGGAGAATTGATACTGTGTTGCGGCACGCCTTGTGTCATGTCCTGCCAAGCTTTGCTACTTCATGAAAGCGATTGACCTGCTCATTGACCCAAAATGTAGGGATTTTTAACGATATAGACATACTGTTACATAGGGGCGGTAAGGTGTTCCCGCACCTCCCAAAACTTCCACCCAGCGCTTCCCGAGCCGCCGACCCAACTAATCACTGTAGTGTTACCCGCAACATGGGAAGTACAAAACAAAGCAAAACGCACTTGCCTGTCATTTCCACCTGTCGATATCTTTCCATTGTTTCGCCTCTCTTTCCTCCCGCTGCCGCCGTCTAGGTTGACAACACGCAAAAACCAAAACACACAAGACGCATAACTCTTCCGTACCGGCCTTCGTTCATCCCGGCTGTTACTCCTCCTTCCCCCAGCAAAAGATAGCAGGAACAAAACCCTATATACTACAACTACGAACTACCAGCCAACACTTCAACTGTCGTACATACGTCAAGCAAAGCCGTGCTTGCGCGTGTCGACACCAGTTCTACCCTACACACGCACCCACCAAGTGCCCCTGAAATCTCAAGCACATCCCTCGCCCGGCAGCGAACCCCCCGAACTCCATTGTACCAGCATTGTACGAGCACACGCCGTTTCCGCCAACCAAAAACACTCTTACATGGGATACCTGTTCATTTGCTGTGTGGCTGTCGCGGATGCCGAAGACACTCGGATGCCGAAGCCCGTTTACAGCTTTCCAACCCCCCTCTCACCTCCACGCACCCCCCCATGAACTCCCTGACAGCTCTTTGCCCACCCGCCCAAGGTCCCACCGATCGAGTCCATATCAGAGGTCCGTGTACGACACGGTCGTTGTGTGCCAACGACCAATTCAACAAGGCACATTTCAACAACACTACAACGCATCATTACACCATTAATCAGAATACAAAACGAAGGCCGAAGGAACAATATAGCTTTTCATCCCTATTATCGTATTGTATATGTCGTTTTCACTCCTCCCGCCCATATCCCTGGTGGCGCCAATCCGTCCGTTCTTTGTTCAGGGCTCATCTTGCTCTCTCTCTGTGGGAATGTGTGCCTCTCTCTATCTCTCTCATTTACCTTCTGCAGGAGGACCGGTTCAGGGAGGGTTCGGCAACGAGCGGACTGGGAGGCGGCCCACCAGGTCGAGGTAGGCGGTAGGGGACCCCCCTCTCTCTCTCCTTCTCTCCCTCTAATCTCCCACCCTCTCCCTATTGAACTCCCTCTCGCTCACTTCTTGGTGGGGCAGGTGCTCTCAAAGTACAAAGTGTAGGGCTTGCCGATTTGCTTGCAGCCGCGCTCGAAGAACTTGTTCACTGCGGGGCGCGAGGCGGCGTGAGGGCAGAGGAACCCATCCGGGACGTGGGCACACGAGGCCGAGGCCGAGGCCGGGAGAGGGCGGTGCGGTGCGGTGCGGGACTTAAAGCGGGTGAGAGTGAGCTGGGTCAAGTGATAGTGGGTGAGTGGTATCAAATCGGGTGATTATTCCTGACCACACAACGCAACCAAACTCCAGCCAAAATTGCGACAGCCAGCCAGCCAGTCCTCTCCCCCTCCCCCGCCCTCAAGGCCGGGAGCAACAGCAAGAAGAAACGCGCCGTATTCATTCGCTATGTGTGGATCTTTCCGTACTGCTCTGTGCCACCTAAGTACTTACGGACGCGGTACTGGTTCATGTCGTCGTTTGTGAAGGACAGCACCAGATCCAGGACCGCGGAGGAGCAGGAGCAGTACTGCCGGAAGGCGGGGGAGATGGGAGAGGAAGGGGAGATAGAGATGGTGGAGTGGAAGGGGAGATAGAGATGGTGGAGAGGAAGGGGAGATGCTCTGTTTTGTTGCGTCCCCCTGCTTCGACCGGCCTGGGGTTCGTACAAAAGACAATACGACATCTTGCAATACTACGTTGTCGTACCTTGTTGTTGAATTTGGAGGTAGCTTCGCAGCACTGGGCAGAGGGCGGTGTCGCTGTCTTCAGGAACTCCTCCAACCGCTTGGCGTCAATCTGCAAACAAACGTTTGCGCGGCTAGTCTAAGTTTGTTTTTAGGAAGTGTGAAGTACTGTTGGTGATGTTATACAGATGCTGGCTGCTGCCAACAGGAAAGCTTGTTAAGTGTTAAAATTTTAGTAAGCACCGCTGGTCTGTTGGCGGTTGGTCGTTAAAGCTCTAACCCTAAAAAGGGCTCCCGTGAGCCGCACAAGGCGCTCGTCCCAACCGCTCAGCCGCTGCATAAAGCATTCCGGGGTGAACAAACGACCAGCTCGTATGGTCGCATGGCGCAGTATATGTACGATGTACGGCGTACGACGGTGCTGCTGTACAACCTACCCGTACAGAGTTGGGGTCGCTGCTGGCCTTGGCCGGATCAATGCCCATGGCGGTTAAACCCAGATTGAACTCGTCCGTACATTTGTTCTGCGGATGTCGTTTTATGGAGGGAGGATGAGAGGGACATACATACATACATCAGGCGGGAGGTATAAGCCATGGTGGACGGAGGAACACACAGACATGCACAATTTTATTACGCACCATGCGGGGCCATATGCACAGCACTCGGCCCCCAAGCCCCCCAAGTGCTACTCTTTGCAACGCAACCCTAACCCTGGCCGCATGAAAGCAAAGCTCAGCAAAGCTCAGCAAAGCTCAGCAAAGCTCAGCAAAGCTCAGCTCAGGTCAGTCGGCCGCATCCCACCCAGTGCTACGCGAAGGTGGTCGCTATCACCTATCGCGAATTGGAACGCAACGACGTTTTTGCATCCAGGCTCTCAAGGACCACCTAGCCCTGTGGCGCCCAGTTATTCAACTCAACAATATACAAAATTCAACTCAATGTGTTCAACATTGCTGCGCGAGCACACGCACACGCACACGCACACGCACACGCACACGCGCACGCACACGCGCACGCACACGCACACGCACACGCACACGCACACGCACACGCACACGCACACGCACACGCACACGCACACGCACACGCACACGCACACGCACACGCACACGCACACGCACACGCACACGCACACGCACACGCACACGCACACGCACACGCACACGCACACGCACACGCACACGCACACGCACACGCACACGCACACGCACACGCACACGCACACGCACACGCACACGCACACGCACACGCACACGCACACGCACACGCACACGCACACGCACACGCACACGCACACGCACACGCACACGCACACGCACACGCACACGCACACGCACACGCACACGCACACGCACACGCACACGCACACGCACACGCACACGCACACGCACACGCACACGCACACGCACACGCACACGCACACGCACACGCACACGCACATGCACACGCACACGCACACGCACACGCACACGCACGCACACGCACGCACACGCACGCACACGCACGCACTCTTACCGCACACGCACACGCACACGCACACGCACACGCACACGCACGCACTCTATCGCCCGCCAACGCGGATGCACACCGTCTCTCCACGCATTTCCCCACCTGGGGCATTGACCCCCATCAGCTACCTGCAGGTCGAGCCCGGCGTCCATGCACTCCGGCGGTACGGCAGGGCTGCCGTCGTTGCCGCCGCCTCCGTTACCCATGCGCCGCGGCTGGGCGACGATGCCTGTAGCGAGGACTAGCGCCGCCGCCACCGCCGCCACCAGGCGCCGTCGCATAGAGGCGCGTAACACCCCAGCCAGCCTGACACCTCCGGCGGCGGCGGCGGATGCCGAGGCGGCGCTGCCGTTACTGCTGCCCATCCTAACGGCCTTGTAAGGGGAGTGTGATGGGAATTAAGTTAGTATGTATAGCTGCCCCTTGTCAACGCCGTACTGTTGCTGTTGCTGCTGCTGCTGCTGTTGTTACTGTGCTATTGATAAGGCGATAAGGCGTGCAATGTAGGTAAAGTTAGTTGTGGCACCTAGGCCAAACTGGTAATGAACAGCGAGGGATTGAAACAACAAAACGCACTCAGCACATATACAGCAGCAATGTGATACTTGTATTACTTTGATGTAGGAGAACGAATAACCACGGATTGCAGGTATGTGTGTGGGGTGTTGGAATGGAGAATATAAGGTGGCACGGATGTTGAGGAACAGCAGCCCTGTAACGCTCACTTTGGAACCGAAGGCCTCAGCGCGATGCGGTACAGTGCGATGTACGGCAGTTCGGGATTTACGTGAGGAAGCTGTGCGATACTGCTGCTGGTGACGGGCTGTCACTGAGCTGAGCGCGCCTAGGAGATCGAAAACGTCTGGTCGGCGTGAGGGAAAATCGTCTGATTGGCTGTACGAAGCGCCTGGGAAAAGATGAGGCGGAAGATGCAATTACGGAGGCGATGCGAATGGTTTGATGCTCGGGCAGCCCGCTTTATAGGTTTTATTGTTAGGCAGGACTTTTTCAAGGATTTCGAAATTAATAACGTTATGCGGTATCCATCTTTTTGTTATGTCTATCTATCGCATTTTAAAAATTGAAGCTGTCTATTTTTTTCTGTCAGCTTGTCAAGGGAGACAGAAATCAAGCGGGCGGGCGGAAATACGCGGCTGAGCGGCGCAGATTTTTTTTCTGATTTTCTGATTTTCGACGGCCGGAGAGGGACGGTCACTCTTCACTTGACAAATGGAGACAGACCTCAATCAACCATATCAATAAATTGATTAGTTGGTTCCAAACCTATCTAATCTCTCTCTACATATAATCTTGTCCTCTGCGATTAAATTAAAACCGCCCTGGCAGCGATGCCACCAAGCAGCGAACCTGACCAAACCCAATCCGAACGGCCTGCAATGTATGACGCCGTTAAAGCCTCCACAGCTGGCTAACCAGGACAGCTTCCTGGCCCCGCCCCGCTGATCGGCTTGGCGGCCCTACATACTCCGACTCCCATGCCCCGAAAAAGACATATTTAAGTTGGACCAGCGGCCGGCCGTGACACGTACTCTTAGGCTCTAAAACCCCGGGCGGTCCAGGCTGTGTGTGTATGACGGGATGCCGGCGTTTAGCTTACCGAGGGTAACGGATGACACATGCCCCCGCACGCGGGCCCACATCGTGGAGGCCCCGACCCCCCAGCTGAATCCCCTCGCGTGTCTCGCTAAACCTCCACCACGCATGAGCTTCAATTGAGATGCTGCAGAAACTCCCAACTTCAATGTACGGCACATGCGTCTCACATTTATACGACTCCGGGGGCGGAAAGACCAAGAAGGGCAGAGCTTGTCGGACATACAGACGAACTAAACCGTTGCCACAGCAGCAGCAATAGCAGCAACAGTAGAAAAAACCGTAGCGTTGCTGGCTTCCATTAGTAATTTTAACCATTTCCCACGAGCTGCCACCGCATTAGTAGCTTCTAATATATAATATAGCTATGTTCTGGCGCCTTGAACTACCTTCTGTTTCTTGTTTGGGTTGCCACCCTGCTTGCAACTTTGCCATTAGTTGCCATTCCTGGCCATTCGTTGGATACAGTCAGCCAGTAATTACTTGAAAGTACTTGCGTAATCTGGCGGGTTGCTGCTGCAAGGTGATGACAAAGCAACGATCGCGTCTAGAAGCGAGTACGGACGGAAGCCGGGAGGTTTCGCCGCCGGTCGGGAAACGCGACTGCGGCAACAGCAGGGGTAGCAGTAGCAGCTGGCAAGTCATGCAAAGCTCGCTGTAACTTCTGTTTTTTTTTTGGCAAGACTGCACTGCTTTTTACTCCGATTAAACGATTAAACCGCCAACCAATTGACGAGGTCAACTAACCAACTCACGCGGTCAACGAAAGCGAAAACGACACCCCGCCAAGCGTCAAGTTCTTCCCTTCGCCACGATTTCAGCCTAGTTTTTCAACCATCACAGCTAGTGCGTTCCACCTCGTCGCGGTGAAGGTGTTTCCCGCTGCGCCTCTCCATATCTCTCTGAAAACGCCAACGTACAGACATGTACGAACATTCGCGTCACACGCCCGTGACACTCCCTAGAAATACACACACACGTATTATACACCCGCACCAAGCACGCGCCGGCCGATCCACCACTACCGCTGCGGGCTACAAGCGCAAGACACACATACATACACACACACTCACATACGCGGACGAGGCGCCGCGCATAACGCGGAAAGTCTGAGTGCTCTCTCCCGTTGAAATGTCTCCCATGTAAAAAGAGCAAGTTAATACCAACATCAACACAAGCGCCAATCCTACACAACGATACGCAAAGCAAGACGCGCTGACCAACATAAGTAGCTTTACAACAATTATCACTGTTATTAGAATATGGGAATCAGCAGCAGTTCAGCCAACCGTTATTAAGCCAACCGCTTAACGCGTGTCGCAAGCGTGCGCCGCTGCTGCTGCGCCTCCTTTGCCGTACACAAGTCGTACACATACCAGGCCACTCCGCAAATAAACGCACAGTCCTTGTTTGTCCAATTATCCGCCTTTGGGCTTTGGGCAGGTCTTTCGGTAGTAGAGGGTGAAGGGCTTGCCCACCAGCTTGCAGCGCGCAGCAAGGTACTTCACGACTACGTGCACACAAGTACGTGTGCAGGAAAGGCGGGAAGAAGAAGAAGAAGAAGAAGAAGAGTTAAGAAGATATGGGAGTTTAGGAATTCGGCGAGGGAGGACCTCGGTGCACATTCGTTGGGCGAGCAAACACACACCCAACCAAATGGATGCAGGAAGGCACCAGCGCCGTTAGCCGCTGGTTCTCAGCAGCTTCTCATGCAGCCTCTGTTGAGCTGCTGGGTGTGCTGAGGTGCTGAAGGTCATTGAAGGGCCCGTAGTTAATACACCCCCACCTTCTGTGTATTGGTTGATGTCGTTGTTGGCGAAGGCCTTCACCAGCTCCAGCACCGGGGGGGAGCACGAGCAGTACTGCGCGTGCAATACAACACGGTTTCATGCAAACAACATCCAGATGACGCGATTGCGAACATCCAGACGAGCGGTGCAGACGCGTGCGTGCGTGATCGTGTAATGATGATACGTGCGCAGGGAAACGAAACGTGGGGTGTCCATCCATCCAGTCGTACATCCAGTCGTACATTGCGGCGTTCATCAACGTCTATCGGATATAGAGCTTTGCTTGCAGTTAAAATGACGAAAGCCAACCGCCAACTACCAACTGCAATTCCTCCAAACGTCAGTGCCAACTGTCAACTGCCAACTGCACAGTGCAGCGCCAGGTGGGTGAGTTGGTTGTGTCAGGACCGCCGCCCACTACCAGAGTATCACAATACTACAGTAGGGCCCCCAATAGCAGTAGCAGTAGCAGTAGCAGTAGCAGTAGCAGTAGCAGTAGCACGCACCGCATTGTTGAACGCCTGTGCGGCCGCGCAACAATTGACCGAGGGGTTGGGGGCCTTGGCCAGGTAGGACCTCATCTTGGGAAGATCCACCTGGCGGCCGCATCGCGTGTGCGGTGTTGGACTTGTTGCGCAGTGGCAGTGGCAGTGGCAGTGGCAGTGGCAGTGGCAGTGGCAGTGGCAGTGGCAGTGGCAGTGGCAGTGGCAGTGGCAGTGGCAGTGGCAGTGGCAGTGGCAGTGGCAGTGGCAGTGGCAGTGGCAGTGGCAGTGGCAGTGGCAGTGGTGCGCGAACAATCCCAACCTTAATGGCCGTGACGTCGGATGTGGGGCTGAGACCGAAGGCCTTGGACGCCAGCTCCAGCTCATCGTCACACGCGGACTACCCGGGGGACGGGGGAGGGGGGAGGGGCATCAGGTTTGTACGTCGCAGCTGGAGCTGGAGAAGATGGACGCATACAGCCAGTGGGCATGACAGGGGGAGGACAGGGGAAAGTAGTGGTACGATGGCAGAATGCGGGACAAACGGACAGATGGACAGACAGTCAGACAGACGGTCAGACAGACGGAACGTCAGACACACATACAGACATACAGACATACGGGCACAGACAGACAGACAGACTGACAGACCTGCAGCGCAAGACCCGTGCTGATGCACTCCGAGGGCACTGGTGTAGACGAGTTCGAAGAAGTCTGGCGAAGGCCCCGGAGGCCCGGAGGGACAGGGAGGGCACCGGGGTCGCGACCTGCGCCAGGAGGCTGCTGCTGCTGCTGCTGCTGGGCTGCTGTTGCTGCTACTGCCCCCACCGCTGGTTCTGCTGTTGCTGTCAAAGCGAGGGCTAACAGCGCCAGGGCTGCTACTGCCGCCGCGGCCATGTTACCCCACCGCATTTGCGACGAGGCGGTTCCCCCCCTGGAGGAGCACACTTACTTCGGGCACGTAAGCTTATGCCGTAAGCAAACTGCTAAATGTGCGCTGGGTGGGAGGAAGGATATTCGAATCGGCCGGCCGGTTGGTCGTACAACGAGCAATGCGACCTTGAAGGTGGCGGCGATGAAGGTGACGCCGAGCAGCGGATTTCCCCCTCAGCACCGGCACCGGCACCAGCCTGCGGGAAACAGAAGTTTTCGCAAGACGGCTGATATTGGAAGCGGTAGTTGTGGTGGCAGTGATGGCTGGCGTTAGTGGCGGTGGTGGCGGTGGTGGCGGTGGTGGTGCGGCTAGTGCTGGTGGCGGTGGTGGCGGCTCCGCCAGGATTCGCAAATGTATGGGGGTTCTGTATGACGACATACATAGCGGGGCAAAGGGAGGGCAGGCTGAATTGAACGAAAAAACTACTCAGCAGCCGCCGCCGCAGCGGCAGCAGCAGCTGCTGTAGCGATGAATGACTTTCTGTTTAAGAGCAACAGTCAGGCGTAGCTCGGCAATGGTCAACGGCTGCAGTCAAAGGATGGACAAATAATTATGATAAAAGATTATGAAGAGGAATATAGGAGGGAGACTGGATGCAAAAGTCAAGACGGCGGCTAGCGCTTTGCAAATTTTCTTCCCGATTGGAAGATAATAAATACATCGGACACCTTTTTGCGCAATGTGGACGGCGTGTTTTGTTTACGCCGACAGCAGCCAACCACGCAGGCCGACCCTTACCCGTATGATAACGTCGCGAAGCTCTCTCTCTCTTCCTCTTTTATGATTGACTCAAATACAAACGCTCACACATATACAAACAAGCACACTACATAATGAACCTTTAATTTTCCCCTGGTCCTCTTGTAATTCGGCTCGACTCTGGAGAATTGCATTCCCTTTCCCTTCTCTCGTACTTGGGTTCGTCACATCACATATGCAATTTGTTGCGAAAGCAGTCCTTGGACACCACATGCACCGTCCATGCTGTGCGGCCATTGATCGATATGAAACGGAAACGGAAAGTTTTCTTGCGTCAGGTCGTCAGGTCGCCGCCACAAAAGAACCTTAGGTGCATGGCGATGAGAAATTCGCTTTAGGATTTGGTTGACCGATCATGATACATCATGGATATGGGGGTGTGGTTTTTTATATTATGCCAATTGTTTTATCGTACTACATTTTTCGGCTCGCTGCAAGCACTGAAGGCGCGCACCATGGCTGCTTATTTGCCTTTATCGTTGTCTTTCACCATTTTGCCAGTCAGAGGGTCCGGGAGGTACCCGCCGCGCTGCGTCCATTGGACTGGTAAAGGAGCGGTCCTACATCTTCGTCTGCTGTGGATGGCCGTCTGCGGTAGCCACCTTGCTCCAGCAGGCGCTCGGTAAGTCCTATTGGGCAACAGGGACCTCCGGAGCGAGCTATGACGACCCAGTGGCCTCGCATCAGCTGGTCCGTCTTCGCGCGGGAAATGAAAATCGCCATGTGGGATGCCGAAATTGATTAACCCAAAAAGAAAAAACCTCATGCACACATATCTCTGCGGCATCGTCGAACCGGAAGAAACCGGCGAACATGAGATAGCTACCGCTGCCACCATCATTAAATAGTCTAAACGCGCCTCGGGGCCGTCCACTAAGCGGGCCAGCGCCACGATTTCTTTCCGGCTCCAAGTCATCACGCTGCAGCGGTTTATCACCATGGAGCCGCTTTTCCGCTAAAGTGCGGACAATGCCGCACGCTGAGTGGCCTGTGGGGGTCGCTTTTCCCGCCATGCGGAAATAGGTGCTGATGGCCGCACTTGTGAGGCGGACGCGGCCAGGCCCAACACCGTCGGCCTGGGACGTGTTGAGCAGGGGGACAATAGATAGAGGGCTACCAGCTCTCCCGGGGTGGAATAGATGTTTTACCCGGAAGGTTGTGTGTGTGCCTCCCACCTGCTGCGGAACTGGCGCCGGAACATGGCGGCGTGTACTCCTTAGTGGTCCCCCCTGGCCGCCAGTGATTCGGGTGCCTCCTGTGCCAGTTGCGTGACGAGGGCTTGGAGGTCAGCGGTGGCGGCTTCGACCCCCAGGGGGCCCAACAAGGCCCCTGCGCGTGCAGCTAGATCTGCGGGAGGCGGGCGACCGGGTTAGCGGGGACGCGGACGCGTGTTTTGCTGGGGCCAGGGAAATCTATGTATGAGAGACGCCAGGGCGGCCCAGTATGCCGCCGCGCCTTTGGGGGTCGTGTTGCCGTCGCAGGAGCTCGGCAGGAGCAGGTCCACAGCCCGACCTAACAGCTCGACTCCGTGAACAAAGGATTCAAACCAGGCGCCGTTTGTGTGGTGATCCTGGCCCACCAGTCCCTGGTCGGCCAGTACAGTGCGATCAGGCACATGTGGGCCTTGCAAGCCTCGGCATGCTGGAGCACCGTGAGCATCATGCTGAAAGGCGGGTTAGCCCAGTAGACATTTCGCCCCCATGTGGTGCGGAAAGCATCTACCCTTGCGGTATCCGGCGTGAAGAACCTTGACTAGTACACGGGAAGCTGTCGGTTGATATGCGATGCGAACAAGTCTATGTCGAAAGGCCCAAATTTGGAGTTTAGCAAACGAAAAACGGCGGGTTGGAGCATCCAGTCATCGGTGTCCCTCAGTTTCGACAGGAATTCGGCAAGCCTGTTTTCTTCTCGGGGCCGCCACTCGGGGCCGGCAAACGGATGTCCTGCTCGAAAACAGAATTCATGCAGCTCGCACGCCACCGCGTAGAAGTTCTTGTCAGCTTTCACTGAACCTTTGTTAACGATGTTTGCGGTGTTGAGGTTACCTGTCAGCACCTTGACTGCCCGACCGGATAAACCTGCGGGGCTATTGAAGGATGACTGGATTGCTAGGAGAATCGCGCGGAGCTCCTCTGCAGTGTGGATCCCATCTCACTATCTTTGGGCCGCCAGCCCCCTCGGGCCACGACGGGCTCGTCGTCCAGGACCCTCCAGGCGCCCCAGCCGCCTAGGGAAGCTGCAGACTTGCCGGCCACGTCGCAAAAGATCAGAGAGTGCAGACCTGGGTGGGAACCCATAGATGACGGCGGCCGTTGAATTTATCGAAGGACTTTTGCCAGAATTCTAGCTCCCCTCACGTGCAGCTGGGGACAGAGGGAGCTGGGACCCCCACGTTATTCGTGACTCGATGAGCTTGCCCAGCGCACGGGTTCGCAGCCGTGGCCAAGGTCCAACGGCCCAAGACATCGAGAGAATCTGCCGTTTGATCATCAATCGCTTCTATGATAGAAGCGAGGGCCTTCGCAGGTACCTTATGGCCACTGAGGGTCAGGCAAATTGCGGTAAGAAGTTTGTCCCTCTTATCCTCAGGAACGATAAAAACCCCTTCAGCAGTGTCGATGAGCATTCTCAAGTAACGGATTGTTTGCTGAACTGCGCCCAGCATGGAGTTTTTCCTGATTGATTATGAAATCGAGGGCTCCGAGCCGCGCCACCACCACAGCCCTCCGTGCTACCAGCCGGTCTGCAGCCTGGTCGGCGTGGGCTTGGTCGTCGATGTAGCCAGTGCAGCGCCATCCGCGTTCACACCAGGGACGCATGACCTCATGCTTGAGCTTGGTAGAAGCCCAGCACGCGGACGCTAGGCCGAAAGGTAGCTGGGTGAAAACGTAAAACACGCCTCACCAACAAAATCCCAGGTATTCCCAAAAGGATGGGTCGATGTCTAGATGCTGAGGGTTACTCTGGGGGTTTTCCTTGGTAACCACCTCACAAAATATTTTTTCCCCAGCGAGTATGCTGAACAGGAGCTCACTAGAACCATGCATCCGAAGATCGAACTTCGACTCTATGTACAGCAACGTGTTCCCGAGCCGAGCACAGTGAAGCATCACTGCGTCCAAGCATCCAAGCGTCAAAAAATTTCTTTAAGTGGCGACCACCTGGTTACTGGCAGGTGACTCAAAACATTTCCTGGTGACCACCACCTTCTGGAAGGGAATTATTTTCTCAGCAACCATTTGGTCACTAGTAACCACTTTTCAAAACACTGGTCACCGCGATCATCCCAAATTTCCAGGCAGCCGGCAAGCCACCACCAGCAGCCAACCCCAAACCATCACGACGCCGTCGCGCATTGCCCCCGGCGGTCCCTTATTTCTAAATTATACATCGGCACAGACATCGATCGGCAAACGCTTCGGGGATATTCCTGCAGTGCCGAGGCTCCCGAAACAAAAGCTCGGTTGCGTCCCCGAACGCAGTACTTTGCGGAATGAGGACCACCCGAACTGTCAATTTGCTCACACAGGGCCCCAAACGGCCGCGAACGGAAAGCCTGCAGCGCAGAATCTGACCCCTGATCTGAAACCTTACGATATATCCTTTAATAAAAAGAGGACTATGCGTTTTTTGGCAACCTGCAGAAATAGGTCCTCTTTAATATAAGTTTAATTCCTTCAAGAAACCGCAAATAGACGCTGGCGCCGATGTCTGCACCGGCGCTCCTAATAACCATGAGAACATGTTAGGAACTAACGACCTAACGACCTAACAAACTACCCGTCACCTTCCCCAGCCCGACCACCTCACTTCCAAGTCTCAAGTATTGCGCCCCCGCAACACCATCTCCCTCCACCACCACAGCGCAACTTTCCCTTCCCGCCCCCTTCCTCCCTCCATGCCGCCCGCCTCGCCGTCAACCCCAACCCCCATCCCCGTCGCCCCCCTCAGCTACACCGCAACGCAGCCAACGCCGCCGCCGCGGCCATCGCTGCATCGTCCTCCTCAGTATCCTCACGTTCCGCCTTCCCTTGCGACCGCATACCGTAGTCATCATTGCCATCGCCGCAGTTACCGTAACCGTAACCGCCATCATCATCATCATCATCATCAGCAGCAGCAGCAGCAGCAGCAGCGTGCTGCTGCTGCTCCGCCCCCACCGTGGACGTGCCCGCCTGGTGCTGCTGCTGTCCCCCTTGTTGCGTTCCCTGCTGCTGCTGCTGCTGGGTGAAGCCGGAGGTTTGTGGTTTCCGCTTCCTCGCGGGTATGGCCGCATCCAGTGCCCGCACCCAGTCACCTGAGCACACATACATACATACATACATACATACATACATACATACATACATACATACATGCATACATACATACATACATACATACATACATACACGGGCATATACATCCCTCCGGTGATATGAGGAGACAGATATACATACATACATACATACACGGGCATATACATCCCTCCGGTGATATGATGAGACAGATATACAGACAGACAGACAGACAGACAGACACATGCCCCTGTTGGTTAATTTTTAAGGTTCCTTCCTCGGCCCCACAAGCCCCCCACTCCCCTCCCTTTAGGGGACTCAGCAGCAGCGGATGTAGCAACAGCAGCATTCCACATTTCCCACCAATCCCCTTTTCCCCTTCATCCGCCCTTACGTGTGTCTTGGTAAATGAGCAGCGCCCGAACCACATCATCGATATTTAAGACTGGACTGCGCGTGTGTGTGTGTGTGTGTTGGGGGGTTGGAGGGGAAATAGGTTAAGGGTGGTGTATGTTGAAGGTCGATATGTATATCTGTGTGAGGTATGGCAGAGGTTGGGGGTTGAAGGTGGGAAGGCTTGGGCAGGTGTACGGGACCGGGGGAAGCGGGGGAATTCATCCAGGCTCCTCACTGACTTCCACATCACCACGATGACCTGCGATGCCCCCCCTAGGGCCCTTCTCTCCGTCTAACCCCCCGCTAACGGCCCGCTAACCCCTACCCCTCGATCACGGGGGGGGGGAAACGGTAGACTCACCACTTCCGGGTTCCCTTGCCCAGCCCCAGCTGTACGGCATGCTCTGATATGGGCAGTCGTACAGCCGTCACCCGCTGGGCCTCCTGGGGGCGATGAGAGGTGTGCGGTGTGAGGGCAGCAAGCGGGTTTTGTGTTGGGTGTGGTGGATTGCAAAGTGGTACATCGCCCTTGATGACGTGGATGGGGTGATGGGGTGATGTGCGGGGTGCAATGTGTTTTGGGTCTAGTTTGGGGATCACGTCATGACAATCGATGCAAAGAACAAACAAAGAGTCAACTGCGGACATTTGAAGTACCATGGGGGGTGCATGGTGGTGTATTCCTTGTGTACGGCCTTGTGTACGGCCTTACATAAGAGTTGAGGGGGCTCGGGGGGGTTGAAGAGGGACAGGAATGGCCCTACTTTGCCCCCTTCCCCGCTCCCTCCCCATCCCCCTTCCCCGCTCCCTCCTCAGCTCCCCCTCCCTCCCTCATTCCCACCGCGTATTTAAGCGTGAGCCCTTTGCGATGTGTTCGATCCACAATCCCCCCGATGACGTACACTCGGTGTTCCGGATCCAGATCCAACAGGGGCTCGGAGGCGTCAGGACTTAAAACCACTACCTAGAAAAAGCAGGGAGGGGGGTGGGGGTGGGGGCCGCGTCGGAAGCGGTGGAAGCGGCCCCGGGGCCGGGGGGGGGCGACCCAGCGTGTTTACGGAAAGAGGGCGGGTTGGTGACGGAGGGGGCCATCTGGACAATACCCGGGCAGCTGGGGGGGGAGAGATGGACAGAAACAGAAAAAGGTCGACTGCCGATACGTCCAATCGCGCCAAGCAGGCGTCCGAAGCGGGGACGGGGGGATATCGAGAGAGGGGGTTGTGGAGAGCAGCACTGCCATACCTATAGTAGCTCTCTTCCCCTACCTTCCCCCCTCCCTCCCTCCCCCTCTCCCTCCCCCTCCTTCCTCACCGCCTCCGCCCCAAACGCCTCCACGGGCCCCTCCGCCCTCTTGACCACCCTCCACCCCGCCGCCCCGCTAGGCGCCGCCACAGCCGCCAGGGGCTCACCCCAGCTGGTGAGGGTGAGGCAGGCGGGGCGGGGGTGCCGCTTGTTGAGGGAGGAGGCGTTCTCGATCTGCTTGCACAGACTGCGGAGCTGTACATGTGTGCGTGTGTGTATGTGTGTATGTTGTACACGTGTGTGGTGTGTTTGGGTGTGCGTATGTGCGTCCGAGGCCGTGCCCAGGTATAAGGTTGCAGAGGGCAGGGAGGGGAGGGCGGGGAGGGAGGAGGGGGAAAATTACACACAAAGCCGAGTGAAAGGAAAGCAACAGCCGGAATTCAAAGCGCGGAAGCGGCGGGGGGAGGGGAGGGTAAGACGAACCACTGGCGAATGGAGCAGATACCAAAGACGGGTAGTCCAGGAGAAGATAAATGTTGACAAGATAATTTACTGACCACTGATGTCATCTGCGTAATCTTGGCGGCGATGTGGCCATAGCTGTGGTTGCGAGACCGATCACTGATTAGCTGGCAAGTCCAAAGTCCAAAGAAGGCAGAAGGCGAGAAACGCCGAAAAACTACCAAGTCGCCTATAGATGAAAGGAAAATCGTGTGCAAGCAGAAAGAAAGAGAACAGAAGCCGTGGAGGTGATGGATGATGGATGAAGGAGGGGGGAAAGACCCGCGGGGTGAGGAGGGGTACTGCAGTGCCAACAGGCGCGACAACAGGCAAAACGGTGTGTGTGTGCACATGCACGTATGTGGAATTGTGACGTAAGGGTCACATATAGCTTCACAGCGGGCCAACGACCTGGCAGCCCCTACTCCGTCTTAAACAGTATCATCATCATCATAAGGTTTTCCACTTCCCCTTCTCTCCCCCGTTTTCAGCCTCTTCCCTTCCCTTCCCTTCCCTTCCCTTCCCTTCCCTTCCCTTCCCTTCCCTTCCCTTCCCTTCCCTTCCCTTCCCTTCCCTTCCCTTCCCTTCCCTTCCCTTCCCTTCCCTTCCCTTCCCTTCCCTTCCCTCTTGCATCAACACATGATTCCCCCTCCCTACCACTCCTAGCCCTCCCTCCCCCTCCCTCTCCCCATTCTCGCCAAGCGCACCTCCTTAGGCGGCGCATCCGGCGAGAAGGAGCAGTCAATGATCAACCGCAACGTGGGGGCGCCGTCCCCAGGGCGCCGGCATTCGCCCGGGCCGTCGCTTGCCAACGCCGCCGCCACCCGCTCAGCTTGGGCCGCCGCCGCCGCCTTCCGCTGCTGCTGCTCCGCCTGCTGTACGGCACGTAGCTCTGAGAGCTGCTGCGGGTCGAGGGAGGACTCTAGGGCCTCCTGGGCGACCCTGGGAAGGGGCGTACGGCAGATACGGGGGGAGGAAATCTGTATGTATGTGCGTATGTGATATGTGCATATGTGGTTGTTAGGGGAGGAGGGGAACTGAGGACGGTGTCTGAGGACATGGGTGCCCCTAGTGGTGTGGGTTTTACTGTTGGTGGTCGCTCGTCTGAGTGGGGGGTTGCAAAAGCAGTTCCTGCATTGCAGAGGATATACCTTCAAACAACAAGAGCATAATACAGAAAGTGCAAATGAAAGTGCACAAATTGGTCTTGACGCACTAAGACGCGTTATGCGGGCCGGTAGGTAGACCCGGGTGAGGTGCACCAGCCGCCCGCGACTTGAGCTGTTCCACTGCGAAGGGGGTCGGGGGGGGAGCCCGTTGGCGCTCGAAAGCATCGCTGGATTTGACAAGCCGTGGGGGGGACAGGAGGTGTCGGAGAAACGACATGTACACAGACGCACACACAGGAGTGGTTAGTTGGGCCGCCGTCGTCCAACGGCAGATTCCGTTGGATGCCGGTGATGGGTGCGGAACCTGAGCGATCATCCACTGAGAAGTCGACGAAGGTGATGACTAGATGAGGGTGTGCCCCGAAATACCCGCTGGGAAGGCAGGGTTTCGCAGGGAAGCGGCCGCAGGGGTGAGAAGATATGAGCCCCCTGTCCCACAAATCATACAGATGCTCAGACTTGCAGACGCAGGATGATGTCGGACCAAATTGTACAGACCAGAGCTGCCAGAGACCAGCGCACCGCCTCCTGTTCGCTGAATTGTCGCGGCTGCCCCACCACAGTACCATATTTTCATCAAGCAGATTGTGTGAGAGGTTTTGGAACCGTGTCCGTTTACAGCGTGGGTCTTTGTGGCACACCACAACGGTAAGCAACCGGGATATCCACTTTTGGCGAAACATATTATGAGCATATTGGATGGGTCTGGCGGCTGAGCAAAAGCGGGCAGGAAGGAGGTGGTTTAACCCGCATATCACAATGTTTTTATCCCGCGCTCGGCGAATCGCAAGCTTTTTTGCAGGTTAGGATTTGCTGTTGGGCGTTGGCTGCGAACAGAGCGCGCAAGGGATGGCGATATGTACCTAGGGAGGAGCGGAGGGTATATGCCCCTGCTGCGGTACTGGAAGAGCCATATTGAAGATGAGAAGCACGTCTTCCTGGACTGTCCGGTGTACGGCAAAATCAAATAATATGACATGGATTTCCCACGCTTTTAGCATATGGAGGACACTATGAATCGGGAACCTGAACGCCTGGTGAAGATGCTGGAACGTATGTGGTCCCATCGCAACCCTACATCGTTCCCTTTGGTCGTTAAGTCTCCTTTATCACTTGGTTTGCTTGAAGTGCGAGGTAGGATGGTGCTTATAGGCGATCTGGCAGCCCTTGAGCCCTCGGCTCGTATTAGGGTGGTTTGCAGGTACGGGGAACGCACCCCCACGACCATGGAACACACGCACGCACACACATACACACACACGCACACACATGCACACACACAGACACACACACACGCACACACATGCACACACACAGACACACACACACGCACACACCCCATAACCTGAAGCTCTCATGTCGGTGTAGCGGAAGGAGGAGAAGGGTCAGATACGAGGGGAGGCAGAGCGAGAAGATGAAGGTAGATGAAACGGGGTTCACGATGTGGTGGCGGTACGGGCGAATGACACAGCAAACGTCGCACGGTCGACGTACTGCATCCGTCAGGTATCGATCGCGAGTCCCAAAGGTAGCTGCTGCCGCACTGTGGCGAAAAGAGAGAGAAAAATGACCTGCATCTTCTGCTATGGACGTTGTAGCTGATAATTTCTCTACTATGCCGCTTCCATTTCTGCTGCTGCCGCACCTGCACCTGCTGGAGGCGACGATTACGTAATGTTGTACGAAAGTTGCTAATGATGATCGCGATAGGCAGGTACCGTCGCATGATGATACCAGCGATAACAGCGGCGGCAATGCGCAGAGGAATGCATGGCGCCAATTGATGGGGGGGGAAGCTGCGAGAAGCAGCTGCAGTCGGCGACCGCACCTCTACCTTCGCCGGGGTTCGGATCTTGGCGCCCGTACCTAGCGGCCTCGACTCGCGCCTTGTGCGCAGCTTTAGCTTTCTCGCGCCGCCGCAAGTTGTTATACCGACGCCGCGCCTCCCAGGCCTCCTCGTTACCTTGCTTCGCACGCGGCTAGGGAGTAGAGTGAGAGCAGGAGCTCGGGTAAGTTGGGCCACATGGCAGTGGGGAATGGTGCAGCTCCTCATCGACGTGCATGAATAAATGCGGCTTAGCATTCCTAGGTATTTATTGACTAATCGACGCTGTGTTGCTGCTCACGAACCTAGGGATCTGATGTCACGACTCACGCGTACCCCCGGGTCCAATTTGCACGGGCAGGACGGGACAAAACACTACCTGACAAAAAGATGCCCCATCCAGTCCAGAGCTGTTTCTCGTCAAATGCAGGTTCTCAGCGTGAACCGCATGTGGCGCTTCGGAGAGCGCAGAGCCGCCATCGGAAGCCTTTTGACCGAGAATGTCTACAGAGTCGGAAATTTCTAGCATTATTCAGTAAAGCTAGTTTTAAGTATGGACTGGAATCTGATCAATCCTATTTGTTTGATGATACTGTTGGACCACAGCAGGTGCAGTGCGCATAATCATAATGGCACAGCGGAGTATTTTTGCGTCTATGGCAGCGAGATAGTGCAACTTAGGTAATCATAAAGCACAGTGGACAACGACACGTGTGTGACCAAGGTCACAGAGGCAATCGATTACGGCAGACTTCGACAAACAAGGGTGCAAAGGCAGATCCCCGACTTCAACTCCACTCCTCAAGCACCACTCCCAGCTGCCCCACCGCCACCTCCCCAACCATTCCAGAGCCCAACACCATCACCATGAACAACAACAGCCAGAGTCCTCCAAGGACAAAGCAAATCGCTGGTTTTGCCTGTAAAACTCGTTCTATGTCCGAAAAAGCACGTGTTGGTGCTGCTGGCAGCCCCCTATCCTCTCTCCTTCGCCTCTCCAAGGTCTTCCTTCCCCTCCTGCTCCTCCTGCCGCACCCACTCCCCGCCAAGCGACCCCCCCTTTCTGATTCGGACCTTGTGCTAATTCGGGGTTGCTGCACAGCCCGCTTAGAACTCGCTCATGCTACAGGCCGCGCCGCGCGAACACCGCCCACACCGACCAAACCCTCCTCCCCCTCCTCCTCCTCCTCCTCCTCCAGCTCTTCCCCCTCCTCCTCATCTTCCGCTCCTGGGGATCCTCAG
>NW_003307596.1:661713-662436 GCF_000143455.1 Volvox carteri f. nagariensis
GTCTTGCTCGTCGGTTACTATGTCCCGCGTAGCCTGCACGGGGCTGATCGCGTTCGCTAATCCCTTGCGTTGAAGGACGCCGATGACGTGCTACTTCAAGAGGTGAAAGGTGCTAATGGAGAAATAAAAATCCTCCTTATCTATTTTCATCCTTGCCTAACGCTAAGTCCGCACACAGCAGAAAAAGGCACCACCGGGCAAACGGATGACCGCACGCTAAAGCGCGGGGCTTATAACCTGTTAGAGATAAGAGTCCTTCAGTGAACACATCACTCGCTCATATCGTTACACAAGGAGAGAGAGAGAAAGAAGACGCAAGCAGTATATAAGCATACCGTAGCCAATCCTGATTCGATGTCGTATTGAGATAAAGGCAACTAATCAAACTACCGAAGTGTCAAGCCTGAGTGTACCTAAGGACACTTCCCAACATACTTTGACAAGGGAATGCGACATGTATAATGAAAAGCGGGAACATCGAAAATGTTGGCATCCGTACATTGGCATCCGAACCATTTGCTAGGTCTCATTTCCAAATACAAAATCCTCTACAGTCATGTGAATGGCGTTTGTATTAGCTTGGAAAAGAGAGGACCCATGGTAAGCAGGTTTGAATGTTGCCACTGTGACCTCTTTTTTTCTTGAAAAACTTAGCGAGGGGGTTATCTATGTACTGCATTTGCAATGAAGGCTACATCAAAGAAACGAGCTATGGCGAGGTCC
>NW_003307596.1:662569-666107 GCF_000143455.1 Volvox carteri f. nagariensis
GATGATTAGGGGACTGTAAGCCCCATGATCATGAGCGAATTGTAAGAATCCTGCGGGATTTGTGGCTGTGGATGTTTTAGTAATGCTTGTGATAGCTTGACGGCTTAGTTTGCAGCACCCTTATGGCCGCGGAGCCACATGACCACGGTGACGACCCCCACCCTAGTTCCACGGAGCAACAGCGACGCCACCGGACAACCCCTGTTCCTCCGACCGATCCAAAGCTTTCACCCTTTCTCTTTCCCGGCAAAAGCCCCTAGAAGTACCGCACTATCGCAGCAGTTGCTGCTGCAGGACCCCTGCCGCCGATGCCAGCAGCAACAGCACCCCTGTGGCCACGATCGGGTTGTCCAGACTGAGGAAGCGAGGGGTGGGTGTTGAGCCCGAGGGCCGAAGCAAGTTAGTGACGGGCTCGTCCGTCTCGTACGACTCTTCGCCGTACGATGAGTCCGCTACCGTACTTCTGTTGCTGCTGCTGCTCCCGTCCTTTGCCGTGGCGGTGGCCGCTGGTATATCGCTGTTCAGTTGTTGTTGCTGCTGCTGCGGCTGCTGGCGGCGGCGGCGGTCTTCTCGTTTCCGAAGCCATTCTGCGTAGAACCAGCGCTCCAGCCTGTGAGAGGGAGAGAGCGGATACAGATCAGGTTGAGAGGGGTAAAGCGGGTTACACGGCGAGATATGAAAGCACGTCAGGAGTTGGACGGACCCGGGACGCACCTAGAGCGCCTAGGGTAAGGCAAGTCGGAGTCGTGCAGGATGGGTTGCATTACCTGCGACCCGGGTAGTTCAGCCGATAAGTCATGCAACCCCCCCCAACACGTGCATACTCACATATGTACTGACATATGGTTCACACTCATCATCGCCGGCTGCATACGTACCGGATTGACGGTCGTCAATGATATCGGGGAGCTTCACAGCCGTCACCTTCGTCATCCCCATCCCCACCCCCATCTCTATTGCAACCATCATGCGTTTAACCATGCCTGCTTTCTCTCCGGCTCGTGGACAAGCCTCTGTTAATAAAGACCCGCCATTGCATTCTCATGTCCCGGCCCCGGCACCGGGCCCCTACAAGTGAGGGGGGAACGGCCTAGAAAGAAAGTGCCTCCCTGCCTACCGTACCCCTTAACTCCCTACTACCTTTCGGCATTGCTCCGCCAACACTGCGTCTCCAACAGAAAAAAATCCATACAGCACCGGCACGGAGAGAACCACGGTCACTTGACTCATTTGCAAATGATACCGTACTTCAACATTTAAGGCCAACACCACCATTCAGAGTTAGGTTCTCACCATCGCTCCTGTGTAGCTTCCGGCCCCTCCAGCTCCTGGAGGTAGGTGTTAAGCGGCCCTAGCCGCTTACTGCGACCTAACGCAGCGCGCTCTGAAGGCACAACCACAAGCCACCAGTACCCCGCGGCTACGGCTGTCAGCGCGAGTACAAAGCCTTGAGCAGCCAGGACGCTTGTGTCTGGCAGTTGGGGATCAAATGTCGTCCCCGGGGCCAAAGAGGTTGCTGAGGCAAGGGCGTCTGATGCGCTATGGGTTTGCAGGTTCACCATGTCGCCGCAAGTGGCGTCCTGGCATGGCGAATAGCCGTTAACCGCGAAGGGACCGCGAAGGGAAGCAGGACGCATGATCCGCATATATAAACTTCGTTTCAGTGGGAATTCTGTTTGGCGATGGTGTGTCCACGTCGGAGAGTTCGGCAAATGCGATATACATCGCTGATGCGATCGTCTCCAGCTTTGCCTGCACATCATGACTCTAACAACGATGATACAGACAGCGAAGCTATGTGGACGGTTTGATTTACAATAACTTGTTCTGTTAGATTTTCCAGTTTGTAAAAATTGGCAGAGCAGATTCACTTGCGGAAACAATTGGATTGAATTAACTAGACACACTAGGTTCAATACATTACACTTATATGTTAACAGCTGGTTGATATGATCATGTGGGTGAAAGAGGGCAACAACTACTGTTTATACGAGCTATGGCGAGGTCCCCGCGCACGTGAGAGTCATGGAACGGGGACCCCAAAACGAACGGCGCAAGGCCTCACACGGGGAACGTAAACCCTCCCCGTCAAAATCGCAACAATTTGCATTTTTGTTTGGTACTTTTTCAGCAGCTCCAAAACGTTCTGATGCTGTAAAAGCTGCAAGCTTATTAGGTGTAATGATGAACGAAGGTTCAAAACGTACTCCCCGAACCGTTCCTTCTCTGTAATCCATACCCCGGTGCTGTCCTCCACTATAAAGAAATGTTATTCAAGTATACTGGGCCGTAGTTGTGCTGTCATGTATAGCGGTATCAACAATTACTTGCCCGTAGCCCAGAAGCCATCGAAAACAAAATTTGCCCTTATGAAGACCAGAAATAGTAGCGAAGGCACAGAAAGAAACTGCGGAAAACGCCGCCACCAATGAACATGTGCCCTTGCTCCACATGCAGCCTGATCAAGACGAAGATCCCTAGAAGAGTATTTCTATACTAATCGTATACATGATGATGTGAATGCCGTGGGTGAGGAGGATGCATCATCGGGTGAGGGTTCGGACATTGATAAGGATGATGGGCCTGACGGCCCGAACTCCCGCCAGCTAGTGACGGAGGTATAATTTAAGTTCATCCACCAAACCGTCGCATCATCGGGGCGCTAGGGTGCCTGACAGCTGCACGGGTGGGGTCTGGTGACACTCGGGCGCTGGAACCTGGGTTGGGCGATGTCGGAATCTGGACGCGCGCTTGGGGCCGTGGCCTTGTGAGGGTATTTGGGGGCTGTATGCAAAAAAGTCAGCCCGAACGCTTGACTTTGGGCCGGGGCGCTAGGGTGCCTGACAGCTGCACGGGTGGGGTCTGGTGACACTCGGGCGCTGGAACCTGGGTTGGGCGATGTCGGAATCTGGACGCGCGCTTGGGGCCGTGGCCTTGTGAGGGTATTTGGGGGCTGTATGCAAAAAAGTCAGCCCGAACGCTTGACTTTGGGCCGGGGCGCTAGGGTGCCTGACAGCTGCACGGGTGGGGTCTGGTGACACTCGGGCGCTGGAACCTGGGTTGGGCGATGTCGGAATCTGGACGCGCGCTTGGGGCCGTGGCCTTGTGAGGGTATTTGGGGGCTGTATGCAAAAAATCAGCCCGAACGGCTGCATTCCAGTTGCATTCATGATTGCCGTACTCAGCCTCAGGTGTGATCCCTGGCCAGGCCATGTGGTCAGTCAAGGTCATGCATTCCCCAACCATGCTGTTTGAAATGTTCACAGCTTCTTGTAAATAAACAGGCAACTCACCAGCGAGATGTACCTGTGGCATATCAACACTCATTTCATGCACACACACGCAGCAGGATCATCCAGTATGCACCCATTCAGTATCCCATCACTCTCCCCAAACAGGAAGTCCTAGATTAACCCTCAGTTCACTTGGTCTGATTCCTGTTAGACCCCCCACGCTGTCTCTGTAGCAAAGCCGCGAGCTTGGCGCCCCTTCCCAGGCGTTGGCTCTGGCCGCCCCTGTTCCCCCGCTGGCCACCCCC
>NW_003307596.1:666157-669479 GCF_000143455.1 Volvox carteri f. nagariensis
TTGAGGATAAAAATGCCGTACAAGAACTTCAGGAACGATTTGGAGGGCTGCTAAATGAGACGTACTTGTACTGGCCAGATCGGCGTGATGTACGGCACCCGGGTGATACGCGTGTGGCAATTACGCCGTGGCTGGCGCACCAGGCGCTGGGGGAGACGTACAAGTGGCTATTGTACGGAGATGACGGTACGGCAGTGGGGACTAGGAAAGGGTTTTGTCGCGTTCCTGTACACAATTTGCTTGAAGCAAAGGACGCGGGGGACATCCATACACATATATGCGCACACATACGTACGCAAACACATATGCACATATATACATACAGACACACACCCACATACACGCGCATCATTCTGCCGCGCGCGTTTTAGGTTCACTGACCACAGAGACGAGCATTGTACGGCACACGCGGATCGACATGTAACACACACACGCCCTTACGCAGTGCACGCATGTGTGTATGTATGCATGTATGTATGTATATGTGCTTAAATGAGCTGATCCGCATGGGGGTGGAGATGTCACGTCTACGCGGGTGCACTCAGAGAGAAGCAGGTATTATTATGATTGGGAGGGCTCCGGGTTAGGAAGTACGACACGATTTGAATCCTCTACTGCACACCCGTACAACTCAGTAATTCCCATCCCCGATCCCCCCGCCTCAACCAACCCACCTCATCTCGCTACCTGGGGCCCCCCCTTCCCCCCACCCCACATACACACACATACACGCACACATACACACATACACATACACACATACACACACACGCCAGACACGCTTTTCTACATAGAAGGAGTCAAGGAGCTGCTGCGAGACTACGACCCCAATTTGCCGTACGTAATATCAGGTACGACAAAGAACCGGTGTTGTCGTACTGTGTGCCATCAGTATTGCTAATTGCCACGACCTACCAAAGCCTGGGTTGAGTCAAGTTATGAGGCGGTGTGCCGTACACTCTGGAAGCCCTGCCACGTCATCCTCACCTACCTATGTTGGTTGCCTTTGTTTCCTTGGCTTGGTGTTCGCACGCAATACCCCCGACAGCCCACTTCTAGTTTCCCCCACCCTACACACTCCCACTCTACACACACACGCACGCACAAACACACACACACTCCATACGGGGACAGAGGCCCCTCTAGCGCCCCTCTCCCGTCCGCTGGAGACAGCTTAGGCGGTCTTTCCGTTGGGGCTGGCCAGTGTCAGAGGCCCGGTCAGATACTTGTAACCTACATACACACACGCACTCCCCCCCACACACACACATTCCCACACACATACTCATACACACAGACACACAGACACACTCCACACACACGTACGTGTTCCCCGTCGCAAAAACCCCAGATGTCCTGTGGCACAAGAAAAAGCGATACCTAATGGAGGCACCCAGGTGCCTGCCGTGCCACGTCAGCACCGATTTCCGCCAGGCGGCGGCGGCGGCGTGGCGGAAGGAGATGGCCACGTCAGCTAGCAGGATGGCAAAAGATGCGACCAGCGCGGTACAGAGGGCGATGGCACTGACGCTGGAGAAGGCGAAGGCGGACGCGAGGGCAAAGGCAGCGGCGAAGGCGGCGGCAGATGCCGCTGTGGCAGTGGGCAAGGCAGCGGATGCGAAGGCGGCGGAGGCGGCGGAGGCGGTAGCGACGGCGGCGAAGGCGAAGGCAAAGGCGGCGGTAAAGGCGAGGAATGCGGCGAAGGTGGCGGCGGAGGTGGCGGTCAAGGTGGCGGAAGGTGCGGAGGCGATGGCGGCGAAGACGGCGGCGGTGGCGGAGGCGCTACGGACGGGTTTTGCGGGCCCTGAGCTACATCCGCCACCAGTGCCCCCCGCCGGCTGCCCGTGTTCTCCAGAGCTCGCGTGCGAGTTCACTCTTAATGTGACTGGAGATAGAGAGGTAAAGTGAATTAGAGAGGTAGATTACCACACCATTCGTTACTTTCCAACACAAAAAATAAATGAAAAAGTAAAGAAAAAGAAAGAAAAATAAAAATGAAGAAAAACAGTAGGTTTGGGCAAAGAGAATAACGGGAAAAAAAGAAAGGGAGAAGAACAGGTTTAGTTTATGGTGGTTCTGGAGGATATGAGAGGGCGCGGTCAGGGAAGGAGAGAAAGAGGAAGCGGCACTTGCTCCTACCCCTAACCACCCCAACCACCCCAACCACCGCGTATAACCACCGTATCAGGCCCTAAATTGTACCCAGCCCCGTGTTTGGTCTCCCGAGAGTGCGGCCTGGACCTTTCCTCCCAACTACCCCACCAAGTGCGACTACCCGCACTTTCACGGCGGCTCGGGGGTGCTCATTTCCATTGGCGCAATGCGCAAGGTGAGTTTACTTGGCGGTTGGTGGTTAGGTGGTTGGTGGTTAGGTTAAAGGGAAAAACTTTAACCTTAAGGTCATTCGCAGCAGTAGCATCGATATGATGACCAGCAGCAGTAGCACAAGCAGAATCAGTAGCAGCAGCAGTAATAGTAGCAGTAGCAACGGCAGTTGTGACCGGCGGTAGCTGCAGCAGCAGTACCACCCGTCAATGCCATCCGCACCCAAGCTAGTGCCGGACCGATCGTACACTTTGCTGTACTGCAGGTGTCGTACTCGGATGCTATAAAATGCTTTCATGATGACGTCGACAAACTCCAGACGGAACCCACATCATTCAAAGTGGGTCATTGCTCACTGAGTTATGTATGTATGTATATATGTATGTATGTATGTATGTATGTATGTATGTATGTATGTATGTATGTATGTATGTATGTATGTATGTATGTATGTATGTATGTATGTATGTATGTATGTATGTATGTATGTATGTATGTATGTATGTATGTATGTATGTATGTATGTATGTATGTATGTATGTATGTATGTATGTATGTATGTATGTATGTATGACGTTGATTACACTGTGGGCTGAAAAGCCGGGGGCCCAGGGCCGAAGCACAGCGCGGGGGGCGGGTGCATACGGCTGGTTAGTCTCATGCACTCCGCCCCCGGGTCAGGCCGCACGGGAAACGACGGCCGGCACGCAACAGCGCTTGTTTGGCGCTCCAACTAGACGGGATCTATGCCCGTTGGTCTCCTAACATAAACGAAGTCGCAACTGGGGGGCTCTTCCTGCCGACCGAACGAACCGAGCATCTCAGAGAGCTCGCTACCAGGACTTGGGCGACCGGGAGCCCGACGAGTCTTCCCGGGCTGGGGAGGTCACCAAGCTCAAAAATCCTCACGCAAAAAAGAGCGCAAAGAGCTCACACCACAAGACGCCAAACAGCCTCCTGAGACTACTACCCTCCTCCGCCTCTCCCTCCCTGGGCT
>NW_003307596.1:671820-692569 GCF_000143455.1 Volvox carteri f. nagariensis
GATGAAGCGCACAGCCCATACCGCATGCCGAGCCTGGATGTGTTGCTGGAGGGGCAGCAGGCCAAAGCCTCCAGCCGACGGGTGGCCGGTCAAGAGATCCTTAGGCACCCCTGTCAAGCGGCGGCCGGGGTCTTCTGGGCCCTGCTGCCGGTCGACGAGGCGGGCCGTTAGGCGTTCTATTTCGTCCAGCGTACGGTTGGGGGGCGGCCCACCATGCTCCATGTGCCAGGTGACTGTCTGCATTCCGTACACCGATGCCGCTGTGGCTCGACCGAATGCTGATAGCGGGAAGCGGGAGAGCCGCTGCAGTCGCCGCTTGGCTTCCCCGAGTCTCTTCATCCAGTCGGGCTGTGGCGGGGATGGCTGGTTGTCAATCGGCAGGTTCAGGGCGGTGGCGGTGGTCACCACCTTGAGACCTCCTATTGACTCCTGCTGAGGGGCAGCTGATTGGGGCCCGGCCTGGGTTGCAGGTTGCGCCTGCTGTTGGTTTAATTGGCCAATCCACAGCAGCTCCACTTTGTCGAGATTTAGGCGTTGGCCAGACGCCCGGGCAAAGGTGTCCATGGCCTGGAGGAACGATGGTACTGAGTCTTCACCCTGCAGCGCCACTTCCGTGTCATCCGCATATTGACACGCGGTGACTGGTTGTGAGTCGGCTGGCTGTAATTTGATCCCCACGTCTTGGCTCCGGAGCCAGCATTGTAGGGCCTGAGCAACGAAGAGGTAGAGCAAGGGTGCGAGGGGGCACCCTTGCCGTACCCCTGCTTCCATGTTCACCAGCTTCGATTTGTAGCCATTCACCATCGCTCTGGCTCGCGTNTCGCTCAGCAGCAGCCGTACCCAGGCGCAGAGCTGTGGCCCTGCACCCATGGTCTCCATTGCTGCCAGGAGGAACCCACGATCCACCGTGTCATAGGCCTTGGCGAAGTCCAGGAATGCCAGGAGCCCCCGGCGGTTCTGCTTGCGAAGGAGGTGTGACAGGTGACGCAGGAATAGCACACTAGCTCCAATGAGGCGCCTAGGTAGGAAGGCTGATTGCTCGGGGGTTATGACTTGGCCAAGGGCAGGGCCTAGGCGGTTTGCCAGCACTTTGGTGAGCAGTCGGTAGTCCGAACAAAGCAGGGTGATAGGACGGTAGTTGCCAGGGAGTTTGGGGTCGCCTTTTTTGTAGATCACCGTCAGTACCCCCTCCAAGAAGCCCTTCGGCACCTGCCCCGTCAAGCCTATGGCGGTGAGCAGGCCAGCCATGGTGGTGCCAATGGCCGACCAGAATTTCCTGTAGATGTCGGCTGGGATGCCGTCCCACCCCGGGGCCTTGCCAGGCTGGCTTTTCTTAAGAGCCTTTCGTAACTCGGTGGCCGTGATGGTTCTGGATCCCAGCTGTTCATCTGCCACTGAGTTATGTATGTATGTATATATGTATGTATGTATGTATGTATGTATGTATGTATGTATGTATGTATGTATGTATGTATGTATGTATGTATGTATGTATGTATGTATGTATGTATGTATGTATGTATGTATGTATGTATGTATGTATGTATGTATGTATGTATGTATGTATGTATGTATGTATGCATTGTTCGTTCGCGTCCGGGGGGGCGGGGTGAAGGGGTGTAAGGGGATGCAGCCCCAAAATCAAAAGGCGTGTGTCGGGTGTGCGCAGGTGGGTTTTATTCCCCCGCGTGTTTTGGGGATTTTTGCACTTGCATGTTCCCCTCTGTTCCCGGGGGCCCCTAGTTTTAGTTAAGGAGTCAGTTACGGTGGTTGCATAGTGAGTTAATACAGGTGTAAATTAGTTGGGTTCGATAGGTACGTTACTTGAGGCCATGTACGGACCCGCAGGGCAGTCTCCCGCCTTTTTCCCCTCTTTCCACGACGTAGATGCCGTACAGCTGATAGCGTGGTTTCGGTTTTTCGAACTCATTTTAATCTCGTACCATTAATTAGCCGGTTCCTTGCTTACAACAACGAAGAAATGGGCGATTGGATCCGTCCTAACATCGCTTTTTTGTCCAAATACGCGACAAACAAAAGCAGCAACGACCCTTCCTTCTAAAACACACCCTTCCGTTAATTCTGTGAGATTACCTTTTGCGCAATGAATAACAATGAATTCCGTTCCGGAACCCTCCAGGGGCGGTCCCACGGAGACAGGCTGACGTCCTTTTGTTTTTGGCTGCATGGCATCGCCATGACGGACCCCGGACTGTCGATCAGTCCGCTGGCGCATCCAAGCGTTCTAGGGGTAAGCGCCAAATAACTCAGTTCAATATTTTTTAAAAATGTTAGTTTTTTATTTTTGCCGCGATGGCAGGGATGAGGGGGAGCTGGACACAGCTGTAGAAAACACAGTTCAGGAGAATAAATCAAACGGGAATATCCGTTTCTGCCACATCGCTCGTGCACCACCAAGAACTTATACGCGCCCGGCCCTTTGCTTGTTTTCGAGCCGACGGGCTTACCGTCCTTAAAATTAGTCCTCTCCACCCCTAATTCGATCAGACACCTGACCTCCTACACACGAAAACCAACCCTAAAACTCTAAACCTGTCGTATGTTTCGTATTTTCCGTACTTGCAGGGTCGTGTTATGGATTCCTTTGCTGCTAACGAGGCGTCCATGCGGGCCGTAATTGAAGGGAAGCAAATGGACACGTCCTTGTGGGTACGTTATCGGAATAGGGGGCTGTTTTAAGGAGTTAAAAAAGGTAAAAACCCAAATCAAGGCCCTCTTTCACCCTTTCGTTTTCCCCGCCCTAAAAACCCCCCACTGGCAGTTGGTACGTCGGACGTTGTAGACAGTTGCCCCCCCCTTGTTGAGTTTCCCCTCACCCCCACCAGCGAGCAATCGGACAATTCGCTTCCCTGTCCCCATGCATCCGTTTATCTTTGGTATCTGCTTTGGTATCGCCAGTGGTCGAAACTTACTCGACAATGAATTTCGCTTCGTCTTCCCCCCTCTTTCCCCCACCCCCAGCACACATACACAACCTCCTTTGGGAGGCAGATTGAGGCTTTGAGGGGGGCGTGGGGGGAATGGGAAACTAGGGTTATGAGCACGGTCGTGAAGGAGGGAGAGTAATTGATGGCTCGGCTTCAATCCCCGCAGCGCCGTACCCAGGCACACACCTCGCCCTGCCGTACAACCTCTCATGTGTACACCTGCCGTACACCCCGCAGGCCACCCTATACATGGCCGCTACCCACGTGGGCGACGGCCCGGGTTCCGCAAAGCGGGCGTGGGAGCTGGCGGAGCTGTACCCGCAGGCTCGACGGGCTGCCGTACAACAGCTTGAGCGTGCGGGTTTGTTGGGACGGGGCGGGGTGGATGTCCTTACGGCGCCGCATTCGCCGGGAGACAAGGTAGTCTGGGCTAAGGGGACTTGGATGATCAAGAAGGGTGATGTGGGCAAGGAGGTGAAGGGGAAGATGAAGGAAGGTGACGGAAGGTGAGGTAAAGGAAGGTGAAGCGGAGGAGGTGAAGGAAGGTGAGGCGAGGGTGGGCTGGAGGCAAAGAAGTCAAAGGAGGCGAGGGCGAGGGCGAGGGCGAGGGGGAAAAAAGGCGAACACAGCGATACAGGGATGTCGATAATTCCCGTTGGGGGGGGAGGAGGGGGAAGAGAGAGAAAGGGGGGTCGGTGCGGAGCAACTGGGGGTAACTGGCAGGGGGCCTAGTACAGCGTTGGGCTGTCAGAGGCAAACACCGTCCCCCGTCCCCCGTCCCCCCTTCCGGCCAAGTAGACAAAGCGGGGGTAGGGCCCCATGAGGCGTGTGGGTGTTTCGTTTTGTGCTGCATGCGTGCTGTGTGTGTATGTGTGTATATATGTGTGTATGTGTGTATGTATTGCTGTGTAATTCCTTGTCTGAGAAAGGCGGCCACTGAGTTTAGAGAGGAGTGGATCTGGATTTGGATCTGGATCTGAATCTGTGAAAGGTCATGCAGATGTCGCGTGGGTATTCGGTGACTTCTCGGGGTTTTTGTTTTGCTGGTTGGCCGGTCAGACACGCTTGCTGTACCCTTAGTTATACGCGAGAGTTAGCTGTATGTGACCGTTTGGTTGAGCCTTATATCATCGTTATATGTCATGAGAGATGTGTAGAGATAAGCGATGGAGAGATTGACACGAAATTCTCAATCTCTGTGTAAAGAGAGAGCAGGAGTTTGCTTATATTAGAAGAATTCCGTCGGCTGTGCGCAGTTGAGCTTCTCTGGGGCTATCGCGTCGCAGGCTTTTTCATTTGTGCTGTTGCTGCCAATTGCAATTCAAGATATTAACGAGCTATTACATATTTAAACATTTATTCATATATAGGTGCGCTAGCTGGTTTTATGGTGTTAGATACAATCGTTCTTGTAGTCGTTGTCCTCGTTGTTCTCCTGTGCTCGCTTTTTGGGCGAAGACCCTTCAGCCGCGAAGCGCCTTTCGGGGGCGTGAGGGTTCACTGCTGTCCGTCCGCCCAGCAGGATAGCACTCGCCTCAGCCCAGCGCTATGCATGTTTGGAAGTTGGAAGAGAGCTACGGAAGCCGTGTAACTAAGTAGCTCTGCTACGGTGTCCCTGCCTGCGTCTGCGTTAAAGCTGGAAAATTGCGGTGAAGAGGAGACGGATGCACGAGGCTCTACACCGATGCCGAATGCAGCTGTAACAGATATCTAAACAGGAGGCATGATGACAGTTTGCCAAAGGCGAAAGTCAGGCAACAACGGGACTTGCTCGATGCAAACAACTTCCGGTTCCAGAGAAGGCAAACATTGGAGGCCTCACCCGCATCTGGATCGCTTGGTCCTCGTACATCTACGAAAGGTTTGAAGACTTTGGTGGAGGAAAAGCAGACGGACAAGGAGGAAGCTCAGCCCTTTGGAGGCGACGTCGCATCTTCCGGATCTGGATGAAAACGCCAAGGGTTCCGATGGGTCAAGCGGGCTCACAAGCTCGACAGGGTTCCAGAATTCGTCAAGGTCTGGAACGAAACAGGGACGCTTGCCCTGCATATAGACAGCCGTTCACTGTCCCGGTCACACAGCTGTTTATCCCTACAAATGTCTCGCCCTCACTTCAGGGATTAAACACCTTTCTGGCAGTTGCGCTGGCTAAGCACCTTCTGGCAGTGGCATTTACTAAGCACCTCCGACAGTTCCAACTACCACATTTGAAGCATATTTCTCATAAGGAGGCAGTCTTCGCAAGGAGGGTACAAAAGGCGAAACTTTCCGGCTGTCAACGGAATAATAAGGAGAAGGGGAAGAATTTTCCGGCTGTCAACGGAATAATGGAGCTATGGCGAGGTCCCCGTGCACGTGAGAGTCATGGAACGGGGACCCCAAAACGAACGGCGCAAGGCCTCACACGGGGAACGTAAACCCTCCCCGTCAAAATCGCAACAATTTGCATTTTTGTTTGGTACTTTTTCAGCAGCTCCAAAACGTTCTGATGCTGTAAAAGCTGCAAGCTTATTAGGTGTAATGATAAACGACGGTTCAAAACGTACTCCCCGAACCGTTCCTTCTCTGTAATCCATACCCCGGTGCTGTCCTCCAGTATAAAGAAATGTTATTCAAGTATACTGGGCCGTAGTTGTGCTGTCATGTATAGCGGTATCAACAATTACTTGCCCGTAGCCCAGAAGCCATCGAAAACAAAACCTGCCCTTAAGAAGACAGAAATAGTAGCGAAGGCACAGAAAGAAACTGCGGAAAACGCCGCCACCAAAGAACATGTGCCCTTGCTCCACATGCAGCCTGATCAAGACGAAGATCCCTAGAAGAGTATTTCTATACTAATCGTATACATGATGATGTGAATGCCGTGGGTGAGGAGGATGCATCATCGGGTGAGGGTTCGGACATTGATAAGGATGATGGGCCTGACGGCCCGAACTCCCGCCAGCTAGTGACGGAGGTATAATTTAAGTTCATCCACCAAACCGTCGCATCATCGGGGCGCTAGGGTGCCTGACAGCTGCACGGGTGGGGTCTGGTGACACTCGGGCGCTGGAACCTGGGTTGGGCGATGTCGGAATCTGGACGCGCGCTTGGGGCCGTGGCCTTGTGAGGGTATTTGGGGGCTGTCCGAAAAAAGTCAGCCCGAACGCTTGACTTTGGGCCGGGGCGCTAGGGTGCCTGACAGCTGCACGGGTGGGGTCTGGTGACACTCGGGCGCTGGAACCTGGGTTGGGCGATGTCGGAATCTGGACGCGCGCTTGGGGCCGTGGCCTTGTGAGGGTATTTGGGGGCTGTCCGAAAAAAGTCAGCCCGAACGCTTGACTTTGGGCCGGGGCGCTAGGGTGCCTGACAGCTGCACGGGTGGGGTCTGGTGACACTCGGGCGCTGGAACCTGGGTTGGGCGATGTCGGAATCTGGACGCGCGCTTGGGGCCGTGGCCTTGTGAGGGTATTTGGGGGCTGTATGCAAAAAATCAGCCCGAACGGCTGCATTCCAGTTGCATTCATGATTGCCGTACTCAGCCTCAGGTGTGATCCCTGGCCAGGCCATGTGGTCAGTCAAGGTCATGCATTCCCCAACCATGCTGTTTGAAATGTTCACAGCTTCTTGTAAATAAACAGGCAACTCACCAGCGAGATGTACCTGTGGCATATCAACACTCATTTCATGCACACACACGCAGCAGGATCATCCAGTATGCACCCATTCAGTATCCCATCACTCTCCCCAAACAGGAAGTCCTAGATTAACCCTCAGTTCACTTGGTCTGATTCCTGTTAGACCCCCCACGCTGTCTCTGTAGCAAAGCCGCGAGCTTGGCGCCCCTTCCCAGGCGTTGGCTCTGGCCGCCCCTGTTCCCCCGCTGGCCACCCCCTGTTGCTTGCTCGGCCCCCTTGGTTGGCTGCTTGCCGCCCCTGGTGGGCTGCCGGCGTGTCGATCACTGATGTCCCAGACAACATTCGAGTCCTGAAGGCAGTCCACTGCGGTGGTTCGGATGCTGAACTGCTTCCGGCAGGTTCCGCATTAGTGAACGGGAACCTCCAATTCAATAGGCTGGTCCCACGTCACCACGGTGATCGGACAAGACAGTGGTTTGCCGGAGCTCTCAGCCCGGCACGTAGGGCAGGTACTGATGTCCGCTGAACGTGACCCCCGCCTGATGAAGCAGATTCTTACGTGATGTAACGGTTTTGTGGACGAACTAAAAGTATACCTCTGCCACTAGCTGGCGGGAGTTCGCGTCCTCACTGAGGATCATGGGCCTGGCAGGCCCATCATCCTCATCGGTGTCCGAACCCTCACCTGATGATGCATCCTCCTCACCCACGGCATTCACATCATCATGTATACGATTAGTATAGAAATACTCTTCTAAGGGACCTTCGTCTTGACCAGGCTGCATGTGGAGCAAGGGCACATGTTCATTGGTGGCGGCGTTTTCCGCAGTTTCTTTCTGTGCCTTCGCTACTATTTCTGGTCTTCATAAGGGCAAATTTTGTTTTCGATGGCTTCTGGGCTACGGGCAAGTAATTGTTGATACCGCTATACATGACAGCACAACTACGGCCCAGTATACTTGAATAACATTTCTTTATAGTGGAGGACAGCACCGGGGTATGGATTACAGAGAAGGAACGGTTCGGGGAGTACGTTTTGAACCTTCGTTCATCATTACACCTAATAAGCTTGCAGCTTTTACAGCATCAGAACGTTTTGGAGCTGCTGAAAAAGTACCAAACAAAAATGCAAATTGTTGCGATTTTGACGGGGAGGGTTTACGTTCCCCGTGTGAGGCCTTGCGCCGTTCGTTTTGGGGTCCCCGTTCCATGACTCTCACGTGCACGGGGACCTCGCCATAGCTCGAATAATGAGGAGAGGAAGAAGAAGTTATGAAGTTATAAGGGGAAATATAGAATAAAAAAGTGATGGATTAACGAGTCAGTTCATCAGAGGACCTCTTCCCAAGGAAGAGATCTAATGAGCCAACTCGCGGATGCTGATAGCCAACTCCAAGGGTTCTCCGACTGACTTTTATGACGGCCGTACACCGACAACTGTAACAAACGAGGCACCCTCCGCGCTGCACACGAACAAGTTTCGATATTCTCACTGTTCATCATGAAAACGGCATAGTGTCTCTGTATCCAAAGATCTCAGGGCAGTGGTAGTGGCCTCCTGGTAAGCCATCCCAATACGCAAATTCTTTGGGGTTACACGCTGACGGGTGCAACCGTCGCCACGGCAGGCAGCTTGCACTGCCTGCCGGTATTCCCTACCACCGGATCCTGTTTCCTTGCAACCTTGCGGCCAGCAAACCCTCTGACGCGGCAGCGGTAGGCATGCTTGTGACGCAGCCACTCTTGGCAGTGGCTATACTGCAAGAGGAAATCTAGGATGGATCGATGTAATCGCATGAAATCGCGATATCACTTAGGGCGCCAACCGGCATGCTCAAATGCTGAGCCGAGATTACTTATGGTTCCTATGTACCTAGAATTAGATGTCTCAGCTTTAAATTGGCATTTTTATTGAAGGCACTTCGCGCATCGCGCTTCGGCGCTTGTTTTTCGCCCAACCACCAACTGAGCTACCGGCCTGAACCCGGCTCCTTCAAACCGCTAACGGCATGCGATATGCGAAAGTCGAAACTGGCTGTTGTTGCTGGTGCTCGCTGTTATGAGCGGAGACATAGTATGTTGAAGGGGCAGCCAATACATCGTCATGCTGCAGAGGCATTCTCCACTGATTCTCGGAGTGCCGTGGCATAAAACCAATTATTAACAAGTTCTTGCACCGATTTCATGATTTAATTAACTGTTACTTTCACCTATGACATCTCAAGTTATGTGGAGGCCGTTAACCAGGAAAAATGTCCGCTGGGCAAGAGCGACAGGCATTTGGCATTCCCTTTATGATCCAAATTGTCAGCATCGATTATTACATGGCTCCTCCAATACCGCATATCGATTATTGCTTTTCGTCTCTGGAGGGGACAACAGTCGACCTTGTGCCGGTCATCCGCATCTTTGGGGCCACTCCAGCCGGACAGAAGGCCTGTATCCATGTTCACCGGGTACACAATCTCTTACGTTTGACTGAAAATAGCACAGATGTTTTCCCGCGTATGACGCGTGCGGCACCATGCTCCGGATGCTGTGCCACAAGCGGACATGGCTACGGCTTATCAAACAACCTCGCCAAGAGGATATGCTCCAGCATTTCGGTGTCTTTTGATTGCTGTTTCCTTGATTTTCAGACAGGAATCCCTACTAAACTCCCCGAAACCAAATGCACATCCCTTTTATGCAGGCCTTTCCCTACTTTTACGTTCCTTACGATGACAGCCTGCCCTCCACACCCCAAGAAGGTCAGTGAAGAAAGGAAAGGCAGAGTGATCTGGGCAATGGCCCGACCACCCTACGTCAAGCCATGCCATACCATGTCTCTTGCATCCCTGCTAAAGGTCTCCAACCCGTCCCAAAGCACGAGCTTCTGCCTGGGCGATATGTTGCAGGTCTGCCTGCAGGGTTATCGCCCCAAATCCTGTAAATACCCTCCCAGCAACCCCCATGCACCCTCCCCCCCCCACACACACACGCACGCGCGAACCTCAAATCGGCCGGCGGCATCAGGTCGCACCGCCCTTTTTTTTCTCTTCGAGTTATTAATCCCAGTTATTAGTAAGTTCCTCCTTATAAGAATACATCATCGTCATCCGTCCATCCTCCGCTAAGACACGGCACGCAGCAGTACTGACCCTGGCTGCCGGTGACCCCACCACCACTCTTTTCAAAACACAGTAACGGCCACAAACCGATTGCGCCGCCCCCGGTGCCCCCCGATGCCCCCCGATGTCAGCCAGCCAGCCCGTCGCTGTCTGGAACCCCCGGGCCAGCTGACCCTTCTGAGTTTTACTTTTTGCATCATCATCATCATCATCATCATTATCCCGTCATCATATGATTCGCTCTACTCATTCCCCGTTTTCCCGCTAACCCACCCACCCACTCGCTTTTACACAACGTGGCCGCCCCCACCACCCAGCCGCCATCTGCCTGCGCCGTATGGCTCTGGCCATCGAGGCGGCCGTCAAGGCGAGTGCGATGCCGGGCCTGTACCAGCAGCAGCAGCAGCAGCAGCAGCAGCAGCCCGGCGGTGGAGGCGGAGGTAATGGCGGCGGTAATGGCGGAGGTAACGGCGGAGGTAATGGTGGCAGCTCAGCCTCCAAGCAGCGGCAAGTGGTTCACGCATTGCAGCTGGTTCGCGGCAAGCCCTTCTATGGTTACCTCATGGACGAGCAGCTGTATATCAAGGTCGTACTGTGAGTGCCGTACATTGGTTGGCGCGGGGCGGGAGTTGGGACATGAGGAAAGGACCCGGAGGGGAGCTTTCTTGGTGGCGGTGGTGGCCGTGTATGTGTTTATATATGTGTATGCATGTGTACGTATGTGTACGTATGTGTATGTACGTGTATGTGTATGTATGTGTGTAAGAGAGAGAGAGAGAGAGAGAGAGGGGAGGGAAGGCACGGGTGCCTTGGTCCAGCGCCCAGTAGTACGGCAGGACAGATCAGACCCCGGTGTGTTCCCGACCTCCCCTAACACGCAACGGCGTGTAGCAGCTACTGCCGCTACTGCAAATACCACTGCCGCTATTTCCGCGCTATCGACAGCCCTCTCCACACCCCGCTGCTCGTTTCCCTAATCCCCTCCTGCTTCTAGACGTGACAACTTTGCTCCCCGCACACAACTCCCCCCTCTCTCCCTTCCCTCCCCCTGCTACTGCCACTGCTATTGCCACTGCTATTGCCACTGCTATTGCCACTGCTATTGCTGCTGCTATTGCTGCTGCTATTGCCACTCGCCACTGCTACTGCCAGCTACAACCCGCAGGACGTTTCCCGTGTTGCCCAGCTGCTGGCGGGGGGAGCCATATTGGGTCTGAGGCTACAGCCCCACGAGAGCCACCTGCCCTTCCTCCTGCAGTTCAAGGTTGGGAGCAGCGGCAGGGGGGCCAGGGGGGGTGGGGGGAGCCGGGGGGGTTGGGGGGTGGCTGATACAGGGCGCAAAACATCAGCCCCCGCGGGGGTTGTAGAGGTTTAGGTGACCGGGATACTTGTGCAACGGTATTAACGGTCGTCGGTGGGTCGATCGTTGGAGGATCGGGCATTGGAGGATTGGATGTGGGGATGCGTTTGCTCGGCCGGCCGGTGCCGGGCGGTGCAGCCGCCGACGGTGCTGCTGCCATAGTCGCTGGAGGTCCACCAGTTCCCACAGTGCACCGCCACTGCAACACCACCACATATGACCACTATCACCATTAAGGGAACCTCGACCTGTGTTGATGTAACAGCTAACACACGGCCCGCATGCTACTTGTCACTGGGCCCCGTGGGGGAACCCCTCCCCCCCTTTCAACACTTGCTTGCTTGCGCGTCAGATTGACTTCAACCTGCTCGGAATGGGCGTGATAAGGCTCGATCGGGTGATCTTCCGCGGGGATCTGCCCGCACGGGCGCGGCCGCCGGCGCCGGGCTGGGAGTTTCTGCACAGCACGTATGTACTGGGAGGGGGAGCAGAAGCGGAGGAGGGGGAGGAGGAGGAGGAGCCACAGCATGGGAAGCTAGGGGCTCGGGAGCGGGAGGGACATGCCGCCCGGGATACCCCCGGCGGCGCTAGCACCGGCAGGTGGTGGGGTACGGCACCGCGTGGCAGCAGCGACGGCGGCAGTGGAACGGAAGCGCTGGCGGCGGCGGCGGCGGTGGAGACGCCGCCGGACCGACGGGCGATGGCGGCGGCGGCTGCCGCCGCCGCCGCCGTCAATACCTTTGCGGCGGTCGCGGGTGGGTCTCAAGGCGGCGTTAGCGCAGCAGCCGCCGCCGCCGCCGCCAGTCAGGCAACCCCTGGTGAAGGCTGCGTTAGCGGCGGCGGTCAGGGTCCGGCGGGCAGTTTGGGTAGCTCTCTGCGCCAGGAGCTTCAGCGGCGGGTGGAGGGCATGTTGTGGACCCGTCACACCACCCCAAGTGACTGGACCTGGGCGGGGGTGGTGCTGCCCAGCCGCGTAAGGTGGGATGCGGGGAAGGCACGCGGAGAGGGCATTGCGTGGGGGCTAGGTGAAGATGGGGGTGGGGTATGTGAGGCTGATGTCGCACGTCTCTTTCTCTTCTATGACTTGGCGCTGTACTTTTGGCGCTGTTCTTTGCAATCATACCTACCGCGCTGCGCCATGCAAACATGCAAACATGCAAACATGCTGCCCTCCTAGAGCACTGGATGCTGCAGCCCCCGTCTATGCTGTATGACGTCTCGCTGCTTTACCACGTGCGTGGGGGCGTACCAGCTCCTTTCCAGGCCGTCCCAAAACTCGCACCTTTCTCACCCAGAATTTTGAAGCTATAATTAAATATTAAATTATAAATTCGTAAAAGGAGTTGTTCACACAGTTGTTAATTAGTGTATTTTATACGTTTCACATGAATAAATATTTATCCCTACCGTCTCCCAGGCCGCCCGACCGTCAGACTACGTGTCTACTGGAGGCTGATGCTGTGGTGCACGACATCGCCAACCGCCGTGAGGTACGGCATGTCGTACTAGTACGGAAGCGCCGTACATAGCGCGTGAGGCCGGTCCTGAGCTCCGAAGATATGGTCTACGGGGGCCGCTCCCTGTTCGTACATATTTTTTCATGTACATCATGCCCGCGTGGCGGCTGTGAGTGAAGTGTGAACAGGCAGGGCCACGCTCTTTGGAGACGTCCGTTTACGTTCGTCAGCGCCAACCCGTGGCCATGTATCTGAAGTCGTATGATTCCATTCCCCCAGCCCGACCCATCGCGCGATCGGCATACATTGGCAGTCGGCTCCTTCGCTTCTTGCGGATAACTCCTCTACGTCCCCCCCACCTTCATCGGCAGTTTGCAAATTTGGAAACGTCGTGTCGGCTGCTGTTTTCCCGTCTTAGGGTTTTGCAGGTGACTCCATTCCCCCTCTCTCCCTTCCCTCCACCCTCCCCTCTCTCCCCCCGTATCTGCTTCATTCCCCAGTGGTTCCTCTTAGTCCCCGCTGCCCTATTTTTCTCTTCCCCCCCTCCCCCCCTTACACTCTTGCCCTGGCAGCAGCTTCAGTCGTTCGTGGCCGTCTCCCCCCCCCCCTTTTCCCCCTGTGTCAGGCTGTCCGCACCACACTGGAGGCCGCCAGCCCCTCCCAGCAGCTGCTGGCCAGTCTGGTGCCCATGTGGGAGGAGGAGCGGGAGCGGGGCGGCGGGGTGCTGCCGGAGAAACCCGCCTCACCACCACGGAGTCCGAGACCGCTGTGTACGGCGGTGGAGGCAGTGAGGGCGGAATACCGGGTACGTGTATTGGTGGGGATGGTGGGGGTTGGGGGCCGGGGAGGGGAGGGGAGGGAAGGGGAGGAGGTGTGTGTGTGTATATACGTGTTGGTAAAACACAAGCCGGTTCCCCCGGGCATGCGTGCCTGTCCTCCTTAATTCCCCCGCCGTACCGTACAGGCTGTGGCCGAGCACCATGCACAGCTGCTGAACGAGCGACGGCGGCGCGAGGAGCAGGAAGCCGCGGCCGCCGCCGCTGCCGCCATTGTCCCCTCTTCCGCCGTGGGGGGCGACGGCGGCAGCGCCGTCGCGCGGTGTGCAGCGGCATCCGCGGAGGTGGAGGTGGCGGCAGTAGCAGCAGCAGAAACAGCCTTACCTTTGCTGAACGGGGCCATGGCCGCATCTGGCAGTCGCCCTGACTTGGCGGGGGTGGCCCCAGTGGGCGAGGCCGGGAAAGGCGGCGCCGCTGCCACCACCGCCGCCGCCGCCGCTGCCACCACCAGCCCGTCTCGTCTTCGGCACTTCCCTGGCCACCTGGCGGCCGGGGCAGCTCCAGGGGAAGGCGCAGGGACAGGGACAGGGACGGTGATGCTCAGCGGAGCGAATGGGGAGGTTTCTCCCGGCTTAGCGCATCAACGACAACAACAGCAGGAGCAACAGCAACAGCAGCAGCAGAAACAGCAGCAACAGCAGGAGCAGCAACAGCAGGAGCAGCAGCGGCCTCAGACGTTGCCAATCGGCAAACCCACGTCAGGTCCAGATGCTAGGGAGCGGCCGTCAGGTTCCCGAGGAGCTGAGGGAGGAGGACCGCTCCTGGGGGGCCCAGCGCCAGGGGGCAGTATCCTAGACACTGGCAGCGGCGGCGGCGGCGCCGTCGCCGTCGCCGTCACGCCGCGGGCGGCTCCCTTCAGGGGTCTCGGCGCCGCCGCCAGCCAAGGACAAGAAGCCGGCGGCGGTGGTGGTCCAGGGGCAGAGCGGGGCATGGAAGCCCTGACGCCAGTTCTGATGACGCCGTACAGCACACCCGTGGTGAACGACGACGGTGGCGGCGGCGGCGGCGGACCAACCCTGACACCAGTCCTTATGACGCCGTACGACACGCCTGTCATTGGCCGTGACGGCAGAGGCGACAGCGGTGGCGGCCGCGCTGCTGCCTCACGTGTTGCCCATGCCCACGCCACGCTGAACGCATCGCAGACCCCGCGTCCGTCGCAGCCGCCGACGACGACGCCGGCGGCGGTGCCGCCGCCGCCGTCAGGAGCTCCTGGCAGTAGCCTCCGCGTCCCGCGCGCGGAGCTGCTCCGGGCATCGCAAGCCGCCAACCTGACGGTGTTCACAGGCCCCGCCGGCAGCGGCAGCGCCGGCGGCACATCACAGGGCGACACCTGCGCCGCCGCACAGGCGGCTGGTATGACCCGTGGGTCCCAGCAGGTGTACGGCTCCAGCCAGGTGCTTCCTTTCAGCTCGCAGGGAGTGCCGCCAGGAAAACAGGACCCGATGGGTCAGCGGCTATATGGCCCGATCCTGAATAGGCAATCGTTGTACGGAACGCCGCCGCCGCCGCCGCCGCCACTGCCTTCGCGACCGCCTGGTCTGCCCCGACCATCGAAGCCAGCGGCGGCAACGGTGGTGACGGCGCTGGCTTATCCAACCGGTGATTTGTTGTTACCGCCTAGCTTGTCTCCTTCGGTGACGCCTCCGTTTCTGACGCCGCCGGCGCCGCAGTCGCAGTCGCAAGCAGCGGCGGCGGCGGCGACTGGAGAGACACGTGGGGGTGGGTGCGGAGGTTCTCGCGGCGACGCCAGGCTGTACGGCGATGGTACCGCGGCCGTGATGTCTGTGGACTTCGTGGCGTCGCAGCTACATCCGACGCCGGCGACGGGATTAGCGGCACGTCGTACAAGATCCCGGTCATTGAGTCAACAGGCAGTAGCACCGCTGCTCGGAGCGGGTCCTGCCGCCGCCGCCGCCGCCGCCCCGTCAGCTTGGAGAGGCTTAGCGACGGCGCTGTTCGCGACACCTTCATCGCAGCAACAGACGCTGCTATCCCCTGCGACGGCGCTTCCTGACAGGCTCCATACCATGATGCCGTACATGGCGACAGATGCAAGTACGCCGCTGCCTCCGCCGCCACCAGCGGCGGCAGCGGGCTCCGGCTGGCAAGGCCTGAGTGCCGAGGCCTTGGCCCTTGACCTCAGCTCCACGGCTCCTGACGGGAATGCTGGGGCCGGCGGCGATGGTGAGAGCGGCGGCGGCTTGGATCCAGGTTCCGATTTGGATTCCTATCCAGATCTGGATCTGGACCTTGCGCAGTTGGTGGATACGCAGGCGCTGGATCGCGTGGAGCAGGCGCGACGGCAGCGGCGACGGCGACGGCGCCAGGAGCGGCAGCAGCGGCGGCGGCGGCTCACCGAGGCGTTGGAGCGAACCGCGTCACAGCTACAGCTGCTGCTGCCGTTACGAACAGGCGACGGCGACGCAGTGGCCTCTTCATTGAGCGAGCCGGGAGCAGGGCCGGCAGCGGCGGCGGCGGCGGCGCCTGCGGCAGTAGTACGAGATCCACAGCCGGTGGCGCAAAGGTCCTTGGAGGCGCTGCTGCTGTCTCAGCAGCTCATGGATTTGGGTTCTGTCGACGGAAGCGGCAATATCAGCGATGGCGGCGGCGGCAGCAGTAGCGGGGAAAGCGACTTGCAAAGCGTTAGCGCCGCCGCCGCCAGCGGCGGCGAAGAGGAGGATGGGGAAGGAGGCGATGGGGAGGATGAGTGGGTGCACGAGCCGCCAGCAGCGGCAGGGTCCCGGCGCGTCCACGTGGTCGGGGATGGCCGCAGCGGCAGCGGTGGCGGCGGCGGCGGCGGGTCCGACGGCGAAGAGGCGGGTGAGGACCTGGGGTCTATGTACGACCCGTTGTTGGATCTCGCAGCGGAAATGGAGGCGGCGGTGGCGGCGATGGATGAAGATGAAGCAGAGGGCGACGCGGTCGGCGATATGGATGTGTTTGACGGTGGTGATGAGGGTGGTGGCGACGGGAAAGGAAACGGTGGTGGCGGCGGCGGCGGCGACGACGGCGCGGGAGATGACACTGGCGCTGACGATGACGACGGCGACGGCGAATTTTCCTCGCAGCCACATTTGGATGCGCAGCTTCCGAAGCGTCCCACCGTGGATATTGAGGACTTAGCCCCGAAGCCTTTTCATCACAGCGGCGGCCGCGATGGCGGACGAGGCCGCGGCGGCAGCGGTGCCGTACATGCAGCGCAGTATGCAGCTGCAGGTACCCGCGACGGAGCTGGAGCGGCCGCAGCCGCGGCGGCGGCGGATTTCGTGATCCCAGAACCTCATGTTGTTGGGCTTGACAACACGGATATCGATAACCTTGACGCCGGCGACGGCGGCGGCAGCGGTGGCGGCGGAGCTGCCAATGGAGCTGACGGCGGCGGCAGCGTTGAAGCGTGCGGCGGCAGGGAGGCCGTCGCACAAGCCAGCAGCACACCTGCAGTTGCGGCATTACGTGGTATCTATGGAGAGCGGGGAGCTGTTGCATGTGGGGATGCTGTGGCTGTAGCACCCGTCCCAGCCGCCACGGCCAGGGAAGTGGCTGCAGCCCTCACTGGTGCTGTAGCCGTTGCGCCGCCGCCGCCGCTCTCAGGTGGTGACGGACGTGAAGGCGCTACTGCGGACGAGCATGATCCTATAACGGATGAAGACTCCGACGGAGAGTTCGCCCTGTACGGCGTCTCCCGTACTCCTAAACGGCGTCGTACTGACGTTGGCACAGGCGGTACCTGGCGAACGGGTGCTAACGTCACGCCGCCGTCACCGCCGCCGCCGCCGTCGCTTCATCGTCGTGCAGAGGCACTTGCATTGGGCGGCGTCGACGCGCGGTCCAGCCCCGGCGGCAGCGCCGCCGGCAGCGGCGGCGATAGCCGCCGCCGATTGCCGCAGCATCAAGACCCGCTTGCAGTACACTCGCAGTACACTCCGCATACACCGTACGCCACACAGGTTGCCGGCTCGCCGGCGTCACGCCAGACTCCCAGGACCCAACCTTTGCCGTTGTCGCCTTCGAACGCGGCGCGCTTGGCGCCTCCCTTGCCGCCGCGTGCTGCTGATGGTGCTGCTGCTGCTACTGCCCCTGCCGCTGCAGCTACTGCAACGGCTGCTGTGGCGTTCGCATCGGATGCACCCGAGCTCACTGCGCTACCTGAGCCCGGCATCGTCGGGGGGCCCAGCCCGGGGCAGTTCCCCTCACCCCGCTTGGAAACGGCCTGGGAGAGGTATCTAAGGAACCAGGACACGCACACACACCACGGTCAGCGTGGTAACCTACACCAAGCGCCACTGCAGCTGCCGCCGCAGGGGCTGCTGCTGCAGCTGCCGCCGCCGCCGCCGCTGGACTCCTCGCCGCCTCGGTTGCTCGGGGCGGGGGGCGGGGGGAATCGGGTGGAGGAGAGGGGGCAGCAGGAGCGGGAGCAGGGAATGGAGCAGGAAGGGGAGCAGGAGGGGGAGGGCGGGGTGACTCCGTGGGTACGGAACCTTTTTGGGGGCGCTGCGCAGATACCCCAGTACGACGGAGGGCAGGACGCCGACGTCGACAATGAGACGTACAGCAACAGCAACGGTGGAGGCGCCCGCCGCGCCGCGGCGGCGGGGTCTGCAGTCGCTAATGCTCGTACCGCTGTTGGGCTCAGGGGCCGCCAGCGGGGAGCCGCCGCTGGTGCCGCTGGCGCCGGCCGTACATGTCCAGGTGGGGCCTGCGGCGGAGGTGCTGTAGGGCCGCCGATGCGGCGGGTGGTTTCGGGGCTCTTCCGCCCTGGCGGTCGCGCGGCCAGCCAGCCTGTACCGCACACCGCCGCCGGCAGCGCTGGGATGGACGCCGCCGACAGCGCGATAGGAGCCGACGTCATCGCCTCAGCACACGTTGACGTCAGCTCCAAGACAGGGTTGGCGTACAGCAGCAGCCAGAACGCCGCCAGGCTACGTGGCGTGAGTGGCGGCATGGAGGGAAGGAGTGGTGTGGCTGCGGCGAAGGGGAGTTCTAGGGACGGCGGCGGCAAAGGGAGGGCACTAGGTGGCGGTCGGTATGGAGGTGGCAGTAGCAACGGCGCTGGCAGTAGCAGCGGCGTTGTTGTTGTTGGCGGTGGTTGTGATCAGCCCTATGCGGCGGCGGCGGCGGCAGCGACGGTGGAGCCGCTTTTGTTGCCGCCGGACAGCCCGGCGGCGGTGGTCGCGGGACCCAGCGGCGCCTCCAACGCGGCAACGGCGGCGGCGGCGCCGCCGCCGGCCCCCGCCGGCAGTTTCCTCCCGTCCTCCCCGTTATGGGCGGTGCTTTTCGATCAAGATAATGGTGACGAGACCGACGAAGAGGACGACGGTGGCTGCGACGGCGTTGACATTGCCACCAACGGTGATGACGACGGCGGCGATGACAGTGATGATGAAGACGAAAGGGTCTCGGACACGCGCCCAGGTGGCGGAGGTGGTCGTTATGAGGTTAGTCGAGGAGGTGATGGCAGCCATCACCTTGGCAGCGGTGACGGAAGCCCTGATGGCGACGGCGACGACAGCGACGTCAGTGACGACGGCGCTGGCGGCGACGAATGCCATGACGGGACCGCCAGTGGCGGCGGCGACGCGGAAACCGAACGTTCACCCCTGCCGGCGTTTATCCTGCCGCCGCCGTTGTCGCCGCCTCCGTCTGCGTCGCCGCCGCCTCCGCCACCGTCACCGGCGGCAGCTACGCAGGGGTCGGATGCCGCCGCCGCCGTGGCTGCGCTCGCCGCCGCTGGCATCCATGTCACCGCAGCAGCACCCGTAGCAGCACCCGCGGCCCCACCAGGGGCTCAATTTGTTGCTACAACCGCCCCGGAGGCTGTGGCTGTAGCAGCGAACCCCACGATGCCAGCGTCAGGCGCAACCGTTGCGGCGCTGGCGACATCCGCGCCGGGGAATGAAGGACCGGCAGAAGGTGACGGGAAGCGCGAAGCGGCGGCGGCGGCGGCGGGGGCGGCGGGGGCGATGGCGGGGCCGGCTGCGGAGGGTCGAGGGATGGCGTTTACGGCAGATGCAGCGGCGGAGGCGCAGTGGACAACTGCCCAGCAGGACGCTGCTGGGGGGAGTACTCCCCCGCTTGCGCCGCGGAAGGAACTGGAAACGGGTCGCGCTACAGGTGCAGTGCTGGTACAGCATGCCGCCACCGTCTCCGCCTCCACTGGCCCATACGTTCGGGGCGAGGCTGTAGCTGACATGACAACAGCCGTCACTCCGAGCGGCAAGTCAACCGTTGACGGGCGCGGGGCCGGTAGCCCGGGGGCAGCAGCCGCCGCCGTCGCCGCCGCCGCGGCTGTTAATGCCAACAAGGCTGCTGACGCCGACGCCGTCCATATTTGCAGTACCGGCGGCAGCGGCGGCGGCGGCGGCGGTGGTGACCCATCGCCTTTCTCCCCGCAATGTGGTCAGCACACGCCAGTGAACCATGGGTCAGCGGACTCTTCTCGGGCCGCCTCCCCTGGAGCTGTAAAGGCGCCGGCGGCAAGTGCCCAGAGGGGCTCCCCAGAGGGTGGAATGGGAGGAGGGATGAGACGGCTACGGGAAGCAGCAGCGGCAGTAGCAGTAGCGGCGGCGGCGGAGCCGCCAGGGCTGCAGCCGCCTGCGCCATCTGGAGGCGGGACCGATGTTGATGGCGTTGCCGTACGGACGCCGGGCAGTACCGTTGCAGCTGCTGGCGCCGCCAGCTCTCGAGCAGTCTGCACGCCAGCGATGGCGGCGGCGGCGGCCGCAGCGCTGGCGGCGACCGTTAGGAAGCGAATCGACAGTACCGTAGATGGGGGCGGCGGCGGTGGCGGCGGCAGGGACCAGCATGGTCTCGGCCGCCGCACCGGCGGCGCCGCAGCCGCGCTAACGGCAGCTGCCGGTGGTGGAAATACGGCACCCTTGCCGATGGCAGCGGAGCCGAATGCGGTGAATGGTGACGGCGGCGGCGGCGGTGGCGGCGGTGGCGGCGGTGGCGACAGCAGCGGGGAGGACGTGGAAAGGCGAAGCGGGTGGCGGGCCAAGCGACGGCGCAGCGACAGCGATAGCGATGGCAGTGGAGGAAGCGGCAATGGCGATAGCGGTAATGGCCGCGGCCGCGGCGGCGGCGGCGGCAGTGGTGATGGAGGCGACGCCTGGCGTAACGACGACGGCGACGACGACGACGAGCCGGATGGGGACAGCCCAGGGGAGATGCGAGCACGTCTCTTTTGTTTGCGGCCCAAGGGTCGGCCGCCGCCGCCAGCGGCGCTTCTCGACGACGCGGAGTGGTACAACAGGCAACTACTGCCAATCGTACACACGGTACGGCGGTTTCTCCCTTTTATAAAACGGAACATCTGGTGCCGCCGGCCCCAGGCCATCCATTCACAGTCACCCTCTCACTCCTGCGGGGGGGTTCCCGCGTCTGCCACCCGCCGTGCACACGCAACGCGCGTATACCCC
>NW_003307596.1:692619-705680 GCF_000143455.1 Volvox carteri f. nagariensis
CCCCTTCCCCCTTCCCCCTTCCGCCTTCCCCCTTCCCCCTTCCCCCTTCCCCCTTCCCCCTTCCCCCTTCCCCCTTCCCCCTTCCCCCTTCCCCCTTCCCCCACCCACACATACACATATGCCGATGCACATACACGCATGAGACAAGCACATGCACGCTCTTCAGCCCCGAAACCATAAAAGTGCTTACTGCTGATATGTCTGGCCTTCCGTCCGTCCGCCCGTCTTTTCGGGTTGATCTTCATCCGAATTGTTTTCGTCTGTGCTGGTGTGCATGGCCTACAGGTACAGACCTACTCCTAAGTGAACCTTCATGTTTACATATTGTTTTCCCTTGACATTTTCATTATTGCAATTCCTTTCTTGCGCTCTTCTACGCTTTGTTTCGTCATCTCCCTCTTTTTCTTCTCCTTTTTTAAACTCCTCAGATACTCCGGGCGATATGAAAACCCTCCTGTCCTCCTGTCGCTATGTCCTGTCCTGTTTCCGTACGCAGGAGCCGTTCTACTCGGATCCCGCCGACGCGCCGTCGCGCCCCGTCATCTTCGCCGGCAGGTGTGCAACATCCCGGCCGACCCCCTTTCGTGCCTTGTGCGCGGGCCGTGAAGGGGCTGCATGAAGGGGCTGCATGAAGGGGCTGCATGAAGGGGCTGCATGAAGGTGCTGCATGAAGGGGCTGCATGAAGGGGCTGCATGAAGGTGCTGCATGAAGGTGCTGCATGAAGGGGCTGCATGAAGGTGCTGCATGAAGGGGCTGCATGAAGGGGCCGTGAAGGGGCTGCATGAAGGGGCCGTGAAGGGGCTGCATGAAGGTGCTGCATGAAGGGGCTGCATGAAGGGGCTGCATGAAGGTGCTGCATGAAGGGGCTGCATGAAGGTGCTGCATGAAGGGGCTGCATGAAGGGGCTGCATGAAGGTGCTGCATGAAGGGGCTGCATGAAGGGGCCGTGAAGGGGCTGCATGAAGGGGCCGTGAAGGGGCTGCATGAAGGGGCTGCATGAAGGGGCTGCATGAAGGGGCTGCATGAAGGGGCTGCATGAAGGGGCCCTGAAGGGGCTGCATGAAGGGGCTGCATGAAGGGGCTGCATGCATGTGTGTGCGGATCTGGCGTTATCTCTTTCTCTCCCCCTACCTCTCTCTCTCTCTGTCCTAGAGGCCAATACCGCCATGATGGAGGGTACTGGGGGTTGGGATCCTGCGCAGTGCACAAGGACGATGCAAAGGCAGCAGCACGACATTTCCTTGGCCCCCCTCTCCACACACACAGGGAGTTTCGAGTGCCCGCATGGGATAATGTGCCGTACTTCAGCGGCAGCGCGGCAGCAGCGCAGCCATTGTCGCGTCTCAGGGCGGCGGTGGCGCCGACGGCGACGGCGGCGGTGGCGGCGACGGCGGAGCGGGTCAACATGCTCGGGCACGGCAGGATCCGCGGTGTTGCGTTGGTGCCGGCGCTGCCGCCGCCGTCGGCGGCTGAGGTGAACGCTTGGGCGGAACGCCGCGCAGCGGCGGCGGCGGCGGCGGCAGCCGGTCGCGGGCATGGCAAACGCACAAACGTGGCGGCAACCCGCACCGCCGCCGGCGGCGGCGGCGGCCGCGGCAACCCAGCGGGGTTAGCCATGGATCCTAACACGGGTCAGCTGCGTCCCGCGAGTGGTCCCGGCGGCGTCGGTTGCGGCGAAGGTGAGTACGGCCGGCGCATGCTGCGAGCTGTCAGCAGTGGAGGCGGCGGCGTCGACGGCACGGCCGCTGCCGTGGTTGACAAAGATATGCCGCTGGCGCCGAGCGGAAACCTCGCGGAAGCGAGCCTCCTAGGAACGCCGTCGCTGGCGGGCATTGGATCCGCCGTCGACGGCGGCGGTGACGTCGACGGTGGTAATCACGGCGGTGGCGGCAATGGTCCAGATGGCGCACATAGCGACGAAAGTAGCGGCGGCAGTGACGAGGAGCCAGAGCTGGAGGAGGCGCCGCCGTCACCAAAGTACGACGATCGAACGTGCTTCCTGGGCGTCGTAGCGCTAGGTGCTGCGGCTGCCGCCACCGGCGGATTGACTTCCAGGCGCCGCCAACGCAAGCGGTGTCGACGGCGATGGCAGCGAGGGCGCGATGCAAGCCAGGTTGGTGGCGGCGGCGGCGGCGGCGGCGGCAACGACGACGACCACTGGCGGAGATGGGCGCTGCGGAGCCGCCACCACCGCCGGCGGCTCGCGACGCAGCGACCTGGCCAGGATGCCGTCGACGGCAGCATTGACGATGCCACCTCAGAATCGTACGACAGTGATGGAGGTGACCTCGGTCCCGTCCCGTACGACGTAGGTGGCGTGCCGTTTGCGACACCGTCCGCCGGTGCTACCGATGACCGAGAGGTAGGCGACGGTGCGGGGCGGCGGCGGCGGCGGCGGCGGCGGCGGCATTCCCGAAGCCATCACCACTCTGGCAACGGCGACGGCGGAGACAGTCGCGACGGCGACAACCAACAGCGGCGAATGTCGCAGCAAGCTCCCGAAGCCGTCATTGGTGCCGTACTGACAGCTTCGCAGCTGGCGGCGACGCCAGGCGTCGACACCAGGATCCAGCCGTACCGGCGGCGAGCTGCTGCCTTGGCGACGGCGGCGTCCACTCCAGCGCCTTTCGCTGCCTTCGGGGTAGCGGCGGCGGCAGCGGCGGCGGTGGCGGCGCCACGACCCGCGCTCCCAACCGCCCCGCCTGGCGTCACGCTACCGCCGCGGCCGTCACTTGACCCCCTTGACGCCATGGCTGCTACTGCCTCGCCGCCACCGCTGCCGCCGCTGCTCCCTCGCCCGCCGCTGCCGCTACAGCCACCCGGCTGCACCCCGGCGCCGCCGCCGCCGCCGTCGCTGTCACAACAACAGCAGCAGCAGCCCGTAGTGTTTTTAGGCACCGGGGGGACTCTACGAACGCCCGGCGCGGGTCCCGGCACTGGACAGCCCATCTCCCTTCTGTCACCGCTGCGACCCGTGGGTCAGGCCCCGTCCGGACCCACACCGCCTAGCCAGCGGGGCTTCCGTCGCAAGGTAGTCGGGGCCCGCCAGGGATAATGGAATTAGGGTTGGATGGGGGTTGGGTTGGACGGTGAAGGGAGTTGGGAAAGTGATACAGGCTGGGGAAGACAACTGGGGGCCGAGTGGGATGGGAGATGTGGGGGGGAGGAAGTGAAGAGGGGGAAGTGAGGCAGAAAAATGACCGGGGGCATCAACGTCGTCGTCAGCGGCGGCGGTGGCGGTCGTGAGAGAAAGCTGGTAGTCGTTCTATTATGGCAGGGGATATGGGCCCGTGGATTCGGGTTTGGCGGTATCGTAGTATCGTACGGCTTGTACAGTAGCGCAAAAGGGGTGATGGCGGCGGTGGCCGCGGCGGCGTGGTGGAGTGCGTTTGAGGAGTGGGATGTGTTGTTGGCGAAGGTCTTGATGCCTCCCAGGTGGGTCAGGCGGGTCAGTGACACCCATGGCAGGGCGACATACGGCGGTTTGTTTGTACGGCGGAAGAGAAACAAAGCTGCGGCTGCTGCTACAGCTACAGCTGCTGGTTCCCCCTCTATTTGTCCTCCACCTCCTCACCTCCTTACCTGTCCTCCTGACCCGCCCACCTCCCCCCCCCCCCCACATTGTTCGGCTCACTGTCAGAGCGACGCTGCTGGCGAGGGGGCTCGTAGGGAGCCGGTGACGGTGGCGGCGCTCGAGGTGGCGGCGACCTGCCGCGGAGCCCTGCTGCCCGACCCCAAGCACGACGCCGTCAAGTAAGCCGTATCACTACTGCCGTATTGCTGCCGTACAACCTCGTTCATTGGCGAGGTACAGTACAGTTATTCTGTACAGTTATTTCGCCGCTCTCTTTCCCTCCCATCCCACCCGCACACACACAGCGCCGTATGTATATCTGTCATGGAAATCGGTGTACGAGCACCGGCCTCTTGGACGTATCCAGCCAGATTATTAATAGTTGATCCCAGGGCAACGGAAGCGGCGGTGGCGGCGGCGGCGTCTGCGGCCGCCCCCGCCAACGGAAGCCCCGGCGGCGACCGCAACGCCGGCATTAGCTTCAACAGCATTAGTATCGGTAACGGTGGCGGTAGCAGTCGCAGTAGCAACAGAAGCAGTAGCAGTGGTCCGTTCCTTCCTCCCGGTGTTGAGCTGGCGGCTGTGCGGGGTGTACCCGTGCACGTGGACGGTCTCGGCGGCGTGTCGATGTCGGTGTCGGTGGAGGCGTTTGCGGTGGGTTGCATTCGTGTGCCGGTTGCTCCGGTGTGAGTGGGAAGAGGGCGGGAGGGGGGGGTGTTGCGGAGCCACATTGCTAGCATGGGGTGAGTGGTAGGAGGAGGTGTAAGTAGGGTAAGGAGGGTAAGGAGGATACGATAAATGGCTGAGGTAAGGCTGCTATCTGGCGAGTCCAAACATAAAACGTCTCCTCCTCCTCCTCGTCTTACTCCTCCTCCTCACAAGGCATGCCCCTCCTTTCCCTTTTCCCAATTTATCAATTTCTCCAAATTTTGCCAATGTTTCCCCTTTTTTTCCTTCCCTTTCCCCTACCTCGGTCCACACACACGCGACATGTATACATCCGGACATATGGACATGTGGACATACGGACATACATGCACATATTCGGGTTTAGGACGAGGTGAGTCTGCTTCGTGCGGTGTCCTCCTGCCTCTGCTGTCTGGACCCGGACATGCTGTTGGGGTGGGACGTGCAACGCCACTCTCTGGGGTACCTGGCGGAGCGGGGGGCGGCGCTGGGCCTTACGCCACCGCTGCTGAGGAGCGCGGGGAGGACACCGGGCGCAGCTTCCATCAAGGAAAAACAGGTGGGGGAAAAGGGGGAGGAACGGGGGGAAACAGGGGGGAGGTGAAAGACTGTGTGTGTGTGTTTTCGTGTGTGTGTGTGTGTGTGTTGTGTGTGTGTGTTGTTGTGTGTGTGTGTGTTGTGTGTGTGTGTTGTGTGTGTGTGTGTATTCATTTGCCAGCGGAGGGGAAGAGGGGGACGCCTCCACTCCGCACACGCACATGCACGCGCTGCCTGCATCGGTGTTTTTTTGTTAAGATATTAAAATAATTATAACACGAGTACGTTGCTATATTCCCACTTTTGCATTTGAACTTTAAAAGTCCAGATTTCCTATTTTAGTTTAAATTTTAAATATTAGATATTAGAGAAATTTGAAAATTAAGTCTATAATCTCCATTTCCCTCTTTCCCCCCCTCTTTGTGGTTCTTTGGATGTCGGTGATCGGTGAACCTCTCCTTCCCCCTCCTAGTCGCTGTCTTCCGCTTAGGGCTCGCAAGGCTAGGGTTTTACATTTTGAAATTATTTTTGGATTTCTATTGCAACTAATATATGTAAAAAAATATCAATTTCCGCCCACGATCTACGGTCTTTCACCGCGGCCTGCCTGCGCTGCCTCCTCCCTGCAGCACGACGAGTGGGGCGTCTTGCACGGCAGCGGGTTTTACGTGACAGGGCGCATCCTGCTCAACCTGTGGCGGGTGCTACGGGGGGAGCTGAAACTGGGGTCGTACAGCTTTGAGAGCTGTACGGCAGCGGTCTTGGGACTTAGGGTACCTCGAGTGCGGGAGCAAGAGCTGGCTGCCTGGTTTGCGGCGGGTGGGTGTGAATGGGGGGGGGAGGGGGAGGTGTGTGTTGGTGTGTGGGGGGGAGGAAGTGGATGGAAGAGGGGTGTTCAGATTGTCGCAGTGTGGAGGTGTATGTGTGTGTGCTCGGGGGCATGGTGGGTTTTAGAGGTTTTAGGGGTTTCACGGGTCAGGAAGAGCAGTAGCAGCAGAACATATTGCTATTGCTGCTGCTGCTGTTGTACCCATGTATGCATGTATGCATGTATGTGTTATCAGTAGGTACGTATTATCCCCTGGCAAATGAACAACCCCCCTCTCCCCCCCCCGCACACACACACACCACCACCACAAACGGCCACAGGTCCCCCCGGGGGGCGTTGGCGCTGCCTCCACTGGCTGCTGCGCCGATGTCGTCTGGACCTGGCCATGTGCGAACAGTTAGACCTTATCGGGCGTACGGCGGAGCTGGCACGGTACGTACGGCGATGTCGTACATTATCTGGCACACGTTCAGGGTCGTATTTTTGGCGTGCTCCAAAGAACAAGTGCGCACACGTTCGTGCATACCTGCCAGGTTCATTCGTGTTTTAGTGGAGGAGTGCTAAAAACCCCCGTCCCTCCCACCCACCCACCCATCCGTACCCCCCTCCTCCCCCCCCCCTCCCCTCCCCGGACTTCTCAGCACGTTCGGCATCGACTTCTTCTCCGTCCTGTCTCGGGGCAGTCAGTACCGCGTGGAGAGCTTGCTGGTGCGGCTGGCACACACGAACAATTTCATTATGACGTCACCTAGCAGGGAGCAGGTACGGGGGGAAGGGAGGGAGGGGGAAAGGCAGGGGAGGAGAGGTGGGGGGTAAGACAAACCACATAAGGGAGTCCCCCCATACACACACACACACGCATTCACACACACACGCACACACACACACATCCACCCATACATACGGGCCCCTACCACACCCGTACCCCTACCCCACCCGTACCAGGTGGGTGGTCAACCCGCCATGGAGTGCCTCCCCTTGGTGATGGAACCGGAGAGCCGCATGTACACGTGTCCAGTTGTCGTACTGGACTTCCAATCGCTGTACCCCTCTCAGATTATCGCGTACAACATGTGCTACTCAACGTGTGTGGGGAGGCCGCAACACGCAAGAGCAGGTATGCATAGATCATGTTTACACAGGGTGGTACACAGGGTGGTTCACCAGCGGCCCCCTTTCCCTTGGAGGCAGTTCCCTGCTCTCCCCTGCGAGAGGGGCACCCTAATCCGTTCACCCCATCCGACTTCAGAGTGTATTCGTTGGGTTCGGCAACTCACCACCAGCATCCAACCAAATCTAGCGGATCAACGGCGCATCAACTTAGTTCCTGGTCAGCTCGCAAGTTGCTATAATCACGTCCTACACCGTCCTCAGGATGGGGTGCCACCTCCCAATTCAGCACTTCTCACGTACCGAGAGGTCGGCAGGCGGATTTGAACCTCCGGGAACAGAAAAGTCGGATCTTATCTTCTGCCAGCCACCTGCCATGAATGTATGTGTTTTCGCTACCGGGACTCGAACCCGGGTCTCGAGAGTGAAAATCTCATATCCTAACCGCCTAGACTATAGCGAATTGATGTTTTAGTTTGCTATCGCATGCATATATATCTGATATGTGTGTGCATGTGCATGTGCATGTGCATGTGCACGTGCACGTGCACGTGCATGTGCGTGTGTGTGTGTGTGTGTGTGCATGTGCACGTGTGTGTGTGTGTGTGGGGGGGGGGGTAACTTACATGGTTTTAGGGACCCGTTTGGCTCGGGGGAGTGAGGTGAAGTGGATTGGGGACTGTGGGGGCGGGGAGAGCGGCAGAGCGGGAAAAAACCGAAGTACACCCCCAGGAACGATCACTCCGAGCATTCAAGAAATTGTGCGTTTATATATATGTACGCATGTATATGTGTATGTATGTGTGTATGTATGTATGTGTGGAGAAGGACCTGAGGAAATTGGGACCGACCGATACGAAGGGGTCAAGGGGAATGGAGAGCCCCGCATGATGTGACGTGGCACCTCGTGCCGTATCGCATCATGTGTCGTACATTTGCAAGGGGAATGGTGAAGGAAGTCCTCCACCGCACCGTTATGTGCTACCTGCCTACCTACCTACCTGCCTACCACCAGGGGCCCCCTGTCGCCACCCCCGGACTCACCCCACTACCCCTCTCATACCCCAGGGGCCCCCCCCTTCGGGGAGACCGAACGCCTTTCGGTCAGTTCTACGTTTGTTACTCTCTTGCCCTGGCAGCAGCTTCAATCGTGTGTGGTTCATCTCCCCCCCCCCCCCCTCCTCGGGGAGCCGCCGTTGGGGACCTGGGGGTGTTTTCCTGTTTCATATTGATGAACTGAAACCCACCCACGTGACACGTTGCCCTGATGACATACATACATACATACGTGCGGACACGCACCCGTTTCCAAATAACCGTGTTTCCGTACTACTACCCGTGTGGCACTGGCGGCGGCGGCGGTGGCGGCGGGTGCGTATGTGTGGTACGTCACGCGGGATGTGGACTACTCGTACTGCAGCTGGCCAGCCGGTACGGCTGGGTGTTACACAGTATAGTTACCCCGTGGGTGCCGTACTTCCCGCAAGCGGCGGCGTTAACGGTGGTGGCGGTGGCGGTGGCGGCGTTGCAACCCCTGCCGCCGCGTCGCCGGACGACTTGATCATCAGCCCCAATGGCATCGCGTACGTCCCGCCAAAGGTACGGCAACACAGTGTACGGCGCAGTTTTGTACATAACACGGACATAACAACCATGTACGGATACTAATGGAAAATGAGCCGGCCTCACCTAGGGGGGGGTACAGCTGCGTAGATATCCGAGTGCATGTACATACTTGCGTATGTATGTATGTACGTATGTATATGTAAATTTTCGTGTGTTTTGTGCGCACGCGTTTTGGGTTGGCGTTGCTGCTGTTGGCTGTCGTCCGTGAATCAAGTGGCTGGCCGGTGGCACTCATGGCGCCGCATCATTAATTATACCACGGCCATATACCGGATAGCAAAATCTTTCTACGATAATACAGATCCACTTCCTCCCCGTCTCCCCTCCCCCCTCCCCCCTTCCCCCCCTCACACACACCGCAGGTCCGCCCCGGTGTACTCCCCCGCATGCTGTCCGAGATCTTGAACACGCGGGTCATGATCAAGGGGGCCATGAAGAAGGTGGCTCAGGAGGACAAGGCAGGGGGCTGGAGGGGGAGGAGGGGAGAGGGGGAGGAGGGGAGAGGCGGAGGAGGGGAAGGGGGAGGAGGGGAGAGGGGGTGAGGGGAGAGGGGGAGAGGCAATCCTCAACCCCCAACCCGCAACCCTCTAACTCCCAATCAGCGAACCCTGGGATGGAGTTCCTCCTCTGCCCCAGGCCGCTCTCCTCATTCCTCAATTTCTGACCTTTCTTGATCTTTTCATAAACTTGTCATTGCCACGTACTGTCGTACGTTCCACGTCATGTAGGTCCTGTTGCGAATCCTCAACGCCCGCCAGTTCGGCTTGAAAATGATCGCTAACGTGTCGTACGGCTATACGGCAGCCGGCTTCAGCGGTCGGCTGCCGTTTGCTGAGCTGGCGGACTCAATCGTTCAGTCGGGGAGGCAGACGCTGGAGAACGCCATAGCGATGGTGTGCCGGGGTTTGGTGATATGCGGGTGGGGGTTGCGACCGGGGGGGGGAAGACGGGGGTGAGGGTGAGGGGGAGGAGGGGGAGGTGTGGAGGGGAGGAGGGGAGACGGTATTCTCCTTCAAGGTCTATCCGAGCCCCCGGTAAGAGAAACCTTCAAACGGCAGAAAGACTCGTGTGAGCGGAGTGAAGGTAGTGCGGATATATATACACATATATATACACATATATATACATATATACATATATACACACATATATATGTGAATCATCTGGTGGTGTGGTAAACAGGGGTGGGGATCTGAATGGGGATCTAACCACTGTAACCGCTACCGGGCTGTTGTACCAACCGTCTCTCTCATTCCCCCCCTCCATCCCCTCCTGCGTGTACGTATGTGTACATGTGTGTGTATGTATGTACGTACGTGTACGTGTGTACGTTTGTTGGGGGGGGGAAGAGCAGGTGGAGTCCAATCCCGAATGGCGCGCGCGGGTAGTGTACGGCGATACGGACTCAATGTTCGTACAGCTCCCGGGGCGCAGTCGCAAGGAGGCGTTCCGCATTGGTGCCGAGATCGCTGCGGCCGTCACGGCGGCTAATCCCGCGCCCGTAACGCTCAAAATGGAGAAGGTACGACATACGACGCATACGGCAATGTTCCTTTCCGCCCTTTGCCGTGCCGTAGTTATATGCGTCCGTACATCTGCCTGGCTGCTTTAGCTCACAACCAATACGTTTGTTTTAATGAATTAAGAACAGCAAGTTTATGTGGGGGAAATCCCTCTTCTGGCCCCGAACTACCGGTACTTTTATTAATTTTAACGGAATTCAAAGGGTAGTGAAGCTTTTTTTTATCAGATCTTTCTTTCTGGATAGATTTATAGAGGTGAAAAACAGACAACCTAGCTGAACCAACTGAATAAACTGAACCAACTGAACCAACTGAACCAACGGCCGCGCGCGCACCAGGTGTACCAGCCATGCATCCTGCAAACCAAAAAACGTTACGTGGGATTTTCGTACGAGTCACCGAGCCAGACACAGCCTACATTTGATGCCAAGGCAAGGGAGTGGACCCGGGGGGGGGAAAGGGGGGGTTAGATAGAGCTGCGGCGGGGGGAGATGTGATATGTGGGTTATGGGAGGAGAGGGACATTGGAAAGAGAGGGGGGCCGCGGCTGAGAGGTCGTGCGGCTCATTCACTCACTCACTCACTCCCCCTATTCACTCGGTAGTGGGTGGCCCTGGTAAGGGTTGGGAGCTAAGAGGGGTCGGAGGGGTAGGGGGGTTGGGGGAGGGGAAGAGGGGGTTGTGTGCTCTCGTGCCGGCTGGCGGAGGGGGGTGGACGGAGGGTGTATATATGTATAAATGTATGTATGTATATACATATATGTATATGTATACACAATATATGCCACACATTACCACTGCAATCCAACTACCCCGCCGAACCGCTACCCACCACCACACGTACATCACACACACTCAGGGTATAGAGACGGTCCGCCGCGACAGCTGCCCCGCGGTGGCCAAGTTGTTGGAGCAGTCCCTCCGACTGCTGTTCGGCAGCCGCGACCTCTCCGACGTGAAGACATACCTCCGCCGCCAGTGGACCAAGATCTTGTCCAACAGGGTTTCCGTACAGGACTTCATATTTGCAAAGGAAGTCAGGTGAGGGAAAGGGGGGGAAAGAGAGAGGTGGTGAAGTACTGCAATGGTGGAGGGAGGGAGGGAGGGAGGGAGGAAGGAAGCTTTGATCGCATCATCTGTCCCGTGCAGACATTGTCGTATGGTCGGTTAGTTGGCTCGTACATGGCTGGTATAAGTTATTTTTTAAGTAGTTGTTGTTTGCGTAATTGTTCGTTAGTTTAGATCTGTTACTTTATGGGGGCGTTTAGGAGGGACCTGGAGGGGCCGGTGCATGGACGCCGTGTATGGTGTACGTACGTACGGTTATCCGCCCTTCCCCCTTTTTGCGGGTGTCGCTTCTCCGAAACCCATAAGACCCCCTTTCCCCCCCTTTTCCCCCCCCTAACTCTCCCACACCAGGTTGGGAACCTACTCCGCCAACGCCGCCACCATCCCCCCTGCAGCGGTGGTGGCCACAAAGGCGATGGCTGTCGACCCAAGGGCCGAGCCGCGCTACGCGGAGCGAGTGCCGTACGTGGTGGTGTACGGCGAGCCAGGTACGGGGAAAAGAGTGCCCCACTGCCTTTCTGTTCTCCTGGTATCTCCCCGGTCCGCCTCCAGTCCCTTTATTCCGCCGTACCCCTGTACAGGAGGATGTACGGTTTAGGGTTTAGGGTTTGCGGCTCGCCACCGTCTAAACATTCCAGCCTCTCATACCCCTCTCCCTTCTCCGCCCTCCTTTCGGCAGCACATTGTTTTGCATTGCATCGTATAATCCTGCCCCCTCCCCCTCCCCCCGCCAGGTGCCCGGCTGGTGGACCTGGTGGTTAGTCCTCATCAGCTGGTGGACAGCGGAGGGGCTCTGCGGCTGAATGGCACCTACTACATCACCAAACAGATAATACCGGCCCTGGAGAGGGTGATGAGCCTGGTGGGGTGGGGTGGGGTAAGGGGTGGGGTGAGGGTGGGGTGGGGTGGGGTGGGGGGTTTGAGGGTAAGGGGTGAGGGGGGGTGAAGGGGGGTACAATTGCGAAGAGGGGGAACAGGGTTGGGTTTGCGGAGATGGACCGCCTGTCTAGCGATTGTACTACAATGCTGTACGGCTGAAGAAAAACAACCTTTTAGCCCAAGCTATGTGTAAAGCTGGGCAGTGAAGAATTAGAACACGGTTACAACACGCGTTTTGTTGTGCCGTACATGCTTGCCGTACACAGGTCGGCGCCGATATACGGTCGTGGTTTGCGGATATGCCGCGACCGCAGCGTATGTTGCCGCAGAAGCGCCCGGCGGCGGCGTTGCCATTGGCGGCGGCGGCGCTGGGGCCCTGGGGCCGCGCACCCGGTAGCAAGAGAGAGAGAGGGAGAGGGTTATCTGAGACCAACCTTTTTCTGTACGGCAAGCCCCCCTCCCCCGCAAAACCCACATTGTCCGGGGAAGAGGGAGTTCACACTCCACAATCCTTTTCCGGAGCATCGCGAAATGGAACAAACGTGGTTTCCTATGTGTGTACGGCACTTGCCGCATAACGCATCTGCTTAAATTTCTTTTAATTGATTCAGCAATTATATACCAATCTGTGAATAATTTAAGCTCATTGAGTAGTGAATTATTGTCGTAAATTTTCAAACTAAAACCAGGCAGATTCCTGTGCGCTAAACGTATAAACTTATCATTGCCCTGTACCTCCACCTGTTCCCGGGGGGTTGCCCCCACCGACGCTGCGTTAAACCCGACACGGGGAAGGAGCTACCGGCGGCAGAAATGGCGGCGTCCTTGGCCCTCCCGGCGCCGGCGGCGGCCCGACTGGTGGCGGCGGCGGCGTCAGCGGCGGCGGCGGCGGCGGCACTATCGACCGTTTCTACTTGTCCCGCCATTGCGTCGTGTGTGACGAACTGACGCGAGCCATTGAGCCGCTGTGTGACCAATGCAGGTACGGCAAATACGGCGCTGTACGGCATATAGGTACACTACCCATGTCGTATTGCCCCCCCTGTAGAGCTGCCTCTCCCAAGGGCCCCTCCCCCGCCCCCTCAGTCAGTTCTGCTTCTTGTTACACTCTTTGATTGGCAGCAGCTTCACTCGTTCGTGGTTCGTCTTTCCCTCCCCCTCCTCCTCCTTATCCCCCCCTTCCCCCTTCCCCTGCTGCTGCTGCTACTGGCGCCCCGCACCCTCACCC
>NW_003307596.1:706027-711816 GCF_000143455.1 Volvox carteri f. nagariensis
ACAATACACACACATGGTCCGAATATGCCTGCACTGCGGGGGAGGGGGAGGGGGCGGGGGAAGGGCGGGAGGAGCTGGTGGTGGCGGCGGCGCTACCGCCGCCGCGCCTTGGTCGCCTCCTTCCGCGGCTGCATGCGAGGTGCACTGCTTCAACTCTGGTCGGGGCGGTGTGGTGTGCGATTCGTTGGATTGCGGGGTCTACTTTGAACGGCGCAAGTTAGCGGGGGAGTTGGCGGCGCTGGGGGGCATGCTGGTCAGGGTGGGGGCGATGTGGCCGGATACGTAGAGAGGAGGGGAGGGGAGAGGGGAGCGCGGGTGGCGGCGGCGGCGGCAGGGGGGAGCTGGGGGTGGGTGCGGCAGGTCGGCTTGGCGGGGTTTGAAGGACAAGATCGTGGGGGAGGGGTGTAGAGGGTCGCTAGCAATGACAATGGACAAAGGGGGGTAAGGGGGGGTATGCATGTACGTGCGTGTGTTTTTTGCGCCGTGTGTCCCCTCCTCGTGGAACGACCGGAGGAAGTCGGCAGGCACATTCGGCGATTCATCTAGCCCTCTGATGAAAATTTGAGACGTTGTAAGAAAAAGGTGGACGAGGGGAAATAATAGCACTGGAGAGCGGTCACAAACTTTTTCGGAATGTGATCTGCTGAATGCGAAATGTGAGAGCAGCAGCACCCGGAGGGGGAAGGAAGCAAGACGGCCCGGGACACGGCCCTACTCTTCTAAACAATGGAGAGGGGGAGGTACAACGGATAAAGTAACTTGGGAGGAAAGGGGAAAGGAGTCGTTTGGCATCGCTGATCTGAGTTTCTTGGGGAAAGGTTGTGGAAAAGGTGCCGCTTCCTGGGATTGGCTGTTGGGGAAGTCGCGCCCTTTCGGGACGGCTGTTGGGCGGTGGTGTGAGGCAACTTGCGTCAGGCCAGCCGCGCCATGAGCTCGGCAAAAAAAATGCAAAACGAATTAGGTGTCGTGTCCATATCATAAATCACAAGCGCGGTAGCGACGCTGTTTGCTATAGCGGATGCGTATACGTGTCGTTATACATAAAACAATGCTCTTGCATCCTTTTCTTGGTGGAGATAACCCTTTCTGCGCTAGGCTACAGGAGGATGGCGGGAAAGGAAGGAATTCCCTGGAAACCTTTATAACCTTCTAACGGGCGTGCGCTCGTCTGTTCCTAGTTGTCGCCGAAAAAGAGTACAGTATGCAGGAAAAAGGCACGTAGGTCGGACACGTGGGCAGTTGGGGTGGGGTTGCAGCAACCGGTAGCGGAGGCCAAACCCTGGACGCCAGGAGCGAGTGAGGCGCACGCCCTTTTCGAGCTCTTTGGGCTGGGATGATGCAATTCTTCGAGCATGTACTGCTTTGAAAGGGTTATCCCAGTATAGTTGCCGTAAAAATGGTCGAGGAGCATCAGGAGGTTAATGCGCCGTTATAATGCGTTTCGCGTCTCGGGCAGTGGTCCCTAGGCGTTGAATATTTCCAGGCGTGCATTCAGGGCTTTGGGTAAAGATGCCGAGCGTAACTGTACAACGTTTCTGCAAAAGCCAACGTACGAACAAGAATGCTCACGATACGCCTGAACAGAGGACGTATGGACACACAGCCATGCATATAACGTATTATATTTGAGAATAATGCCTTGGAGCAAGTTGCTGTTAGCTTTATAGGATGAGCTTTTGCCAGCGCATGAACGACCTGACCCTGAAGATATTAGATGCATGTCTACATTCGTATTGATTTCTTATGACGTCGGCTCCTAGATCGCATTCGATAAGACTGTCCTCGTCACGGAGGGCCTTCTTTCTTTCAAAGCAGGCGTGCAAGGCGCATGTCCTTTTACAACGCAATTGCATAAGGAAATTGTGTAGGAAAATTAAGGAAATCTTGCCTTACACGGGTGGTGGAACATCTTTTGCGAAGCCGGTTCCTCGTCACAATTTACTGTTGCTTACCAGAGTCCAGAACGTACAGAGGATTCAGCCTTAAGCTTCGTACAACTGTGATATTTCGTCCACGAGTTGGACAGCGGTGGTTGCCAGTCTTTTCCACAGCTCTTGGCGGCCTCTTTGAACAGCGTGAAGGCTTGGATTACCATGGTGAAGAACAAAAAGTCATCTGACGCTGATAAGCGAGCGGCGGGGCGTAAGAAGGGCGGGGACGACGAATCATACAGCTTCGACGATGGCGGTGGCGGATCCGAAAGTGGCGAGGAAGCCGCTGCCACAGCACCCGACCTGTCCATGGACTCACTCCGCAAGGTGAGTCCCGGAGCCCAGCCCCCAAAACCCCCACACCCTAACCTTTCGCCCTCCCCCCCAACTCCATCCCAACTCAAACCACCTCACCGCTGAGGTTCTGGCTGCCGCACATCTCCTCAGCGCGAATTCTTTCCAACACACTGCACACAGACAACCGCCCGTGACTTCTCCCTCCTCGCTCGCGTCCAGATCTTGTCGGGTTCCCCGGTGCACCTTCTCACATCGCTTCAACCCCCCTCCTTTCAAGTCCCTCCTTTTCCCCCATACCCACACCATTTTTTTCCACACACCCCTCCTCATCAATTATCACGCCCCCGAACCCCCCCCCAAAATGCCCCAACGCTCGTGTCAATACACACGCCGTGCCTTCACTCGCGCACGTGTTGGTAGGTCTTCCACCTGCCCTGCGTGGACGCCGCGGCTGCTCTGGGCGTGGCGCATTCGAAGCTCAAGCGGCGGTGCCACAAAATGAAGATTGCCCGCTGGCCGCAACGTAAATTGGCCTCGCTGCTGTTCCTGCGGGATGCGCTGCCCAACGACCCCCGGCTGTCAGCGGCGCAGCGGGAGGTGCGTCAGGCGGGCAGGCAGGCAGCTCTGTCTGTTTGTCTGTCAGTCTATCTGTCTGTTGGGAGGGAGGGGAGGGAGGGGAGGGGAGGGGGGAGGGGGATAGGGAGGGAGGAGGGTAAGTAGGGATGAGAGGGAGGGAAGGGGAAGGGTAGGGAGAGAGGGAAGGGGGGAGGAAAGGGGAGAGGGAGGGGAGGGGGAAGGGGGAAGGGTAAGGAGAAGGGTAGGGAGGAGGGTTGGGGGGGAGGACTCCTCCCCGCCTCCTGGTTGCCGTCCCCGCGGGTCCCTGGCGCCGTCTTAGTGATCCTCCTCCCCCTCCTCGTGCTCGTCCATGTCGCCACGGTATGTCTGTATGTCCATGCAGTCCATCATGTCCAAGATTGATGCCGAGTACTGCAAGGTGATGCAGGATCCGAACCACCCGCTGGATAAGGAGCTGGAGCAGCTGCGCAAGTGAGCGGCGGGGGAGGGTAGCGGGGAAGGGGAGCGGAAAGCGGGGGAGGCCATCGGAGGTGTGAACGGCTTCCATCCTAGCCTAACTGGCCTGCCACAAAACCGTGTCGTACTGTGCCGTACGAACCTAGATTGTCTAAACTTCGGCAAGATAATGATTTAAAGATGCTGTGCGTGCGTGTGCGTGTGTGTGTGTTTATATTTAGGGTTTGTTGGTGCAATGCTGCTGTCGATCTCGTCATCCGTCGTTGCCACCATCATCTCACCATCATCATCGTCGCCACTCGGCGGCGGAATCCCCTCCCGCCCGCCCACTCCTTGTGATGTCTTGAGAGACCCGTCCTGGCCGTATCCGTTCTCCAACTCGCCGGAGATACACGTTTACATCATTACTCCATTCCCAGGGTCGTTTTAGTGCTTTACTAACATACTTCTGAGTTTTGATGTCCCAACCACATTCTGTTGTCCTTTCTCGTTTTCGGTAACCGCCGTCAGGTCCAACTACAAACTGAATTACAACCGAAAGCTCAAGTGCGCCGCTAAGACCGGAAAGCGGGCCGGGTCAGCGGGCGACACAGATACCGGTACCGGTACTGGTGGCGGGTGCTCCTGGCGGGCAGGAGCAGACTCAGCAGCCGGGGGGGGGGCGGCAGGGCCGCGCTGGGAGCCCGCCAGCGGCAGCGCTGACGGCGACGACGGTGGCGGCGGCAGCGGCAGCGGGCGCCTCCCCCCCCGGAGGATAGGGGCGCCGCCGCCGCTGACGTTGGGACGCGGCAGCGTGACGTCGCCAACAGCGTCAGGACAGGAGAACGGCAGCGGTGGCGGCATTGTCGCCGCCGCCGCTGACTCTCCTGTCTGGGATTCCGCCGCCGCCGCTGAAGACGACGGCGTCGTTGTTGCGGCCGCCGGCGCGGGCTTCGGGAGCAGCCCGCGCAGGGCCGTACAGCGCCGCCTCGCGGCGCAGCTTGGAGGGTCCGGCGGTGCCGCTGGTGGCGGGGTTGCTGGCGGCACTGGCGCTAGCGGCCTGGGCCGGCGTTCGTCCTCTTTAGAACGCAGTGCGCTGCTTTCCGTCATTTCAGATGGTAAGATTGTCAAGCAGGGGGGGTCCGCGGCGCGGCGTCAGAGCGGCAGCGGCAACGCGACGCCGCGGACGCTGCAGGGCGGCGGCGGGCCGTCGGGGCCGTTCAGCACTGGCGCCGCCGCCGCAGTCGCCGCCGCCGCCGCCGGCCTTCTGGCTGGCGGCCCGGGCTCGCCACTGCTGCGGCGCAACCTGGCGTCGCCGGTGGGCCATGGCGGCGGCGCCGCCGCCGATGGCGCCGCGGCGGCCTTCGCTCCCGCCTCCCGAGAAGGGCCTCTGGAGGGCATGTGGGGCAGCAGGGGCCCGGCGGGAGTCCACCTGCCCCCGGACCCCCTCCACCTACAGTCCAGCCTCGGAGGGGACGTACGCATCCAGGGACTGGTTTCGAAGCATCCCGGCGGCATCCGCGCCGCCGCCCCCGGCCCAGCCGTCGGATACGGCGCCAGCGCCGGCTTGGTTGAAGCCATGTACGGCGGCCTCGGTGACGGCGCTGGCGGTGTTGCCGTCGGCATTGGCGGCGGCAGCGCCTCCGTCGTGTCTGCCGGTGTCAATGCGATCCTAAACGACACGGGCGCTGCTTCGGCGGCTGCGGCGGCGGCAGGTGGTCTACTATTGGGGCTGGAGGCGATGATGACGGGTGTCACTGGCGGCGGCAGCGGTGGCGGTGGCGGTGGCGGCGGACGTGCCGCTGGGTTGCAGGCACCTGACCAACTGTCGGAAGAAGAATTGGCGCTGCTTGGGATCCAGGGCCCAGATCGGGATTTGTTACTGGATCCAACAACTGACAACAGTTTGGATCCGCTACTGGATCTCCTGTTGGCTGGAAGCGACCCCGTGCTGGGGTCCGGTGGCGTCGGTGGTGGTGGTGGTGGTGGTGCAACGGCGGCCGCGGCCGCGGGCACGGGCCGGCCGATGATGCCGTCAATCTCACAGCAGCTGCCCCAGCCGCACCAAGAACAGTTCCTCCCCTCCTCGTCCGCCCTGCTGAGTCCGCCCGGCGGCGGCGGCGGCGGCTGCGGGCCGCACGGGGTAATGTCCATTACCGCAACAGCCGCCATGCAACAGCCGCACCTGTTGTATTCGCAGCAGCAGCCTTATGTCTTCAATGAGGCGCCGGTGCGCCGGCTTTCTGACGCGCTACCCGCTGGCAATGGCATGCTGTACGGCAGCGACCTGGCTGCAGCCGGCGGCGGCGGCGGAATTGCCGGCGCCGCTGGTGGCAGCATGCCGTCATCGGCCTCGCCGGTTCTATTCCGCACCTCCGCGTCCGGGGTGCCGCTAGCACCTGGCGGAGGGGGCGGGGGCGGGGGTTTGTCGCCCTCCGTATCCTTAGCGACAGGGACAGGGACCGCGCCGCTGGGTGTCGGCGGCTTCCCGCCGCTGCGGCAGCATCGCCTGTCGTCAGTGTCCGGCATCTCGGGCGCCGCGCAGCGTCC
>NW_003307596.1:712525-713430 GCF_000143455.1 Volvox carteri f. nagariensis
GAGTGCTACAGCCCCAGGCGACGGCGACGGCGCTGCCGGCGGACTTGACGGGGCCCGCTGCCGTGCATCGACTGGCAGCGGCGTTAGGCGGCAGCGGCGGCGGTGACCTCTTGTCGCTTGATGCGTCCGCCGTTACCGGCAGCGGTAGCGGCAGCGGCGGCCTCTTTGACAGCGATATAGTACGGCGGATGGCGGCCCTACATGCCAGGTCAAACTCCGCCTCGGGCGCCGTCGAGCCGTCGGGCAGAAACAACATGTTGGGTTCAGCTGACGCTGACGTCAGTGCCAGCAGCAGCAGTCGCCGGTCCGGGGAGGGGACCGGGCGGGACGTCGGGGCTACTGCCGCGGCCTCCTTGTCGCTGCTGGGCCGCCGGGAGCAGCAGCAGCAGCAGCAGCAGCAGCAGCAGCTGGCGGCGGCGGTGGCGGCGGCGGCACGGGACCAGTTGACGCGCGCGATTCACAGCAATGGCAGGGACCCGAGCGGCGGCGGCGGAGGAGGATACAGCAGCGGCGGCGGCGGTCCTGCTGCAGCTGCAGCGAGCCTGGGTGCGCCTGGTTTGCATTCGCAGCAACAGCAGCAACAGCAGCAGCAGGCTGCGGTGTTGTACGGCCAGGCGGCGGCGGGTGGCAGCGGCGGCAGCGGGCCGTACCCGTCTGGTGGTGGCCACGTGTCTCCGCCGCCGCCGGATACCCTCGCGTCTCTACAGGTACGGCGTCGCCGTGGGGTAGCTGACCGCGCCTTTTAGTACGACAATGTTATATTTGTATTATGTAAAGCATAACTGTTTATATATTTAACAGTTATGCTTTACATAACACAAATATAACATTGGTAATTAAGTGATGAAATCCTTTTCCGCCTGCTACTCCTGCTACTGCTACTGCTACTGCTACTGCTCTCGTTC
>NW_003307596.1:714436-715354 GCF_000143455.1 Volvox carteri f. nagariensis
CGGGGGGGGGACCGCCGGTGGCGGTGGTGGCGGTGGCAGCTGGGGCATGTGAAGGGCTGAGGACTGTTGGGGGCGGCGCATGACTGACGGGGGGGCGGCTGGGCGGCACTGCTGACTCACCTGCAGGAGCGGGGTTTGTTGAGAGGAGGGTGGAGGTGGAGGTGGAGGTGGAGTGCGAGAGGGGGGTTGCTGAGGGGGGTTGTACCCGCACCTGGGGAAAGGGGGGGGACCCCGGTAGCCAATCTAACACTTGGAGAGGCCCGTAATGGCGGCGGGGGGGCGGTCGTACACCTCACGCGCCTAAGTGACACTTCGCAGCGGTTGTACGTACATAGCACTTGAATACACACCCACACACCGCAAGCACGGGGGTTGGGGTTTGCTAATATTGCTGATATTGTTGACAAGGACTCCCAATCAGCGCCGATTACCAGGAATGTGTGTGTGCGAGACAAAACTCGATAAGTGGCGGTGGCGGTGGCAGTAGAGGTTCGGTGTTGCGTGCGCCGGTGGTGCTGGAGAAGACGGCGCTTTCGGCAGCGGCGGATGCTCTCGGATGTGTACGGCACATCGCAAGGGTTGCGGATGGTAATGGTGTTGGCGAGGGGGGTACCCCCCCCACTTGCCTGTGTCTGTGTGGACCGATAACATTGACCTTTGACCTGCAAGAATGGATCGGTGGGTGGGCTTGTTGGTGGAGTTGGAGTTGGAGGTGGGGGATGAAAGCCATTATAATGTGGGTTTGTGTTGGAGTGGCAACTTGGAGGCAGCGGCGCATCCGCAGCGCCCGCTGTAGTGTATCTGTATGTGTGTGCCGTACTTGCGGTACGGTGCCGTATTAATCTTCCCAGCTGCCTACTACCGTGGGAAATTGGGCGGATACTGCCACCGCTGCTTGCGGGGGTGGCGGGGGTGGCG
>NW_003307596.1:716603-761967 GCF_000143455.1 Volvox carteri f. nagariensis
TGTGTGTATGTGTGTGTGTGTGCGCGTGTGTGTGTGTGTGTGCGTGTGTGTGTGTGTGTGTGCGCGCGTGTGTGTGTGCGCGTGTGTGTGTGCGCGCGTGTGTGTGTGTGTGCGCGCGTGTGTGTGTGCGCGTGTGTGTGTGCGCGTGTGTGTGTGTGTGTGTGCGTGTGCGTGTGTGTGTGTGTGTGTGCGTGTGTGTGCGTGTGTGTGTGCGTGTGTGTGTGTGTATGTGTGTGTGTGCTCGTATGTGTGTGCGTGATTGGGAATTAGTTGAATTCAGTGGTAGGGGGTTGGGAATTAGTTGAATTCAGTTAGTTGGCTGCCTTGTTCGTCTTTGCTTTGACGTCTTGGTGTACCTGTCTGCCTGTCTACCTACCTATTCGTGTGTGTTTTCTGACCATTCGTTTTAATTAACTGACTACGTTTTGACTTGCTTGCTGTACCATAACTTTAAAGCTGACGACAACTGACATTCCTTGCAGTACGGTACGGTATGGCTGAACGATTACGATGTGCTCTTGGACCTGATGTACTTCGCGTCTTTGACTCGTCTTTTGAAAGGGGGTAAAATGTGGGCGCCGTTTGGTGTATGTATGTACGTAAGTGTATGTGTGTTGTCGTACCTAGACGCTCCGTTGTAACGCCAGACAGCGCCCTACGCCATGTGCCGAGCATGCCGTACACATTTCCCTCCCCCCCGTAAGTAAAAGTCGTGTGTGTGTGAGATTCGTCTGAAGCTTCCCCCGTGCAGTAGGTGTGGAAGTTGTGGCGCAGCTACTCTCCGTCTTCCTCTCTTCCCCTCTCCCTCAATCCCTCTCCCCCACCCTTACAACCGCGCCGCTCCCTTGGGGGCATTTCGGGGCTCCGAATATTATATTATATGATGTGGTGTGGTGCGGTGTGGTGTGGTGTGGAGTAATGTGGTGTGGTGTGGTGTGGTGTGGAGTAATGTGGTGTGGTGTGGTGTGGAGTAATGTGGTGTGGTGTGGTGTGGTGTGGTGTGGTGTGGTGTGGAGTAATGTGGTGTGGTGTGGTGTGGTGTGGTGTGGTGTGGTGTGGTGTGGTGTGGTGTGGAGTAATGTGGCGCCCGCAGGCAGCCGCCCGTGTTCTGTACTGGACTGGGGACATGTTGTCGAGAGGAGGAGACGGACGCCGGGGTGCGCCGCCGCCTCACACTGCCCTCCTGACAGGGAGGGATGCAATTGGGTTAGATGCGGAATGGGGGCTGGTCACGGGAGTGCGGACAGCGGGGCATGTGGTCCACTGAATGAAGATGCGGATAGGCGCTGATCGAGGGATACCCGGGAATGTGAAAAGTCGACCCTTATTGCGCCCCTCTGCCTCACACTGCCTCACACTGAACCGCCGGTGTGGGAACCAGTCCAGTAGCAGTGCGGTGCGGTGCGGTGCGGGGCGGGGCGGGGCGGTGCGGGGCGGGGCGATGCGGGGCGGGGCGGGGCGGGGCGGTGCGGTGCGGTGCGGTGCGGGGCTGGGCTGGCAGTTCCTCGGGAGCTGCAAACGCATCCGGTCGGAAGGAGAAGGGGGCCGTTAGGACACTGCCGGGATATGGGCGGTGGAGTGCAGTGGTGTGCTCCCCCTCTGAGCCCATCTTGTCCTGTCCATAGGACGCTTCCCTGCCCATTCTGCAGATTCATTGAAATCCTGGCACAGCTACTGCCCGCAGCGGTTTCATCTGTTCATCAACCCGCCTGAGCCGACGATACTGGTATCGCGTTCAAAGCAGCTTGTCTGTGCCATGTTGCGGCCTGGGCGCATGTCGCTGTGAGGCATGTGCAAAATACAAAGCAGCAGCAGCAGCAGCAGCAGCAGCAGCAGCAGAATGGCTGCGCTTAAAGGCCTGCGCAAGGCTGTAAGTAGCCTTTGGTCGGAGACGTGGTGGGGTACGCAGCCCGAACAAAGTCGGTAGGTGGGTATACGCACTGTGTACGTGTGCAGTTGCGTTCGAAGCCTGTAGACAGGCTCCAAACGCAGAGAGATCGTCAGAAGATCGTCAAATGCATACATGAGATAACAAGCACGAGGCAACAAGCATAAGCAACAAGCACGAGGCACCAACCATAAATTCCCGCTGCAAAAATATATCTAAACCTGAATTAGAATCAGGTTCTTGCCCGGCATCGCGTGGCCATCCAGGACCTGCTCTGGTGGGAAGGGGTCCGTGATTACTCCAATACATCATCGAGTTATTCACAGATGCTTCTTATGGTACGTACTGATATGGGCAACAAAACGCCACAAAAAGAAGGCCACCAGCTTGAGAGTTCATACCTAAGATTTCGGGTGATGCCGGTACACGGTGCGAAAGTATTGAGCCGTTAGGGTCTGACCGGTTTCCCATGCCAGATGTTACATATGGAGCAGCTCAACATGCGTTTTTTATGCTTTATTATGGGGACATCATGGATACTGGGAGCCTAGAAAGGCCTGTCGAGGGTTCTTTGGATCTCACACCTTGGAGACATGAATTAAATAACGTTGGATTCAATGCAAGCCATAGCTTCCCATCGGACTGGCATGCGTAGCACCGCCTCTACCGCGGTTCCTTACGCCTGCACCTGACGGTTGAACGGTTCGCAGTAACTGCTGCATTCCTCGCATGTATCTCACCAGTCTGAAGCAAGGCAACAGGAGTATGAGACCCAATACAAATACGCATGTTGAACAGCCCTGTTCATCTTCGCTACATTGAAAGTCCTGCAAGGGTGCAGTGCGCTGTCGTCGTCAGCAGTCACTTTCGTTGCAAGTTAGAGGTTTACGTACTGCCGATGAACTAAGGCGTTAGCTATGTACCGATATTCGCTAGGTAGACATGAGCATCTTAGCGTAAGCAAGATGATGGCTGCGCCTAATATTGCACCAATGAGCAAGTAGAGAATCCATCCTTTTGCAGGCCGTACCAGAGACCGTCATTTGTTATGTAAAGGAGCTCTTCATTTCGTAACTTGTACTGGTGCTGGTATCGACGCATACCATAAATGTGCATATATTAATGCATATTCGTGATCAAGGCCAGGGGCCACATTTGGATTGGGGGCGTTTGCCCTCTACAAGATCAGCGAGATACGGCCCTCATGTACAATCCCACCTTGCGCTTTTAAATACTGAGAGCATTCAACCTGGACTTAATGGGTCTTGTTGCGTGCAAAGGCCGAACGGTGCAAGGTATACCATCGTAAACTACAGCGGCTGGACAGCTTAATTGTCGAAAGATGCAAGCATCTTATGCGTTAAAAAGCTATGGTTGCCCAAGGCGCACGTTAGCGACTCACAGGTGCGCGACGGGGGGGGCTGGACACCAACTAGTTGCCCATGCTTCGCTGGTCGATTCTGGATGGAGTCTCAACTTTACGTCTAAAGAAAGTTGCGACAGCAAGCTCGTTTTATGGCGCTCTCTTAATTGTAACTTGGCCGTGTATGCGGTACCTCAGTAATGCTGCCTGTTCCGGTGCGTTTATTGTCTGCGACATGCATATTAACATCTTGCAACTGCGTCCTATAAGGGACTGGAATAGAAACCATTTTTACCTGCGAACGCCTGGAAGCGCTAACATTTTGTTGTGTCGACACCTTACACAGACTCGTCAACGCTGCGGGTCGTTGCATGCACGGCTACATCAGCCACAGACGTCTGGCGAAAAGCTTCTGTCACTTCATGTCGGAACCAAGCGGTTATGCGCGTGGTCGCACGTCAAGCAAAAGCTCCTCGACCGGTGCTGCGATTGAAACGCATCCATCTTCGTCACCGTCAACGACATCGGCGCCTCCATGCATGGTATGTCCCGCGGCTCACTGAGCCTTTCTAATCTATATTTACTGTTAGCATAACCCAAGGCATTTGGACAGTGCAGTGAGCTTGGGCCCTCATCCAACAGTTGCATCTCCAACGGCTGGTGCAACCGAAACCAGTAACTTTATCCTTTTGGCTTTTACAACCTTCCGACCTGGTGCCGCTTCTGCTGCTATTGGTCTTCCGCGTGTTTCATCTCATTAGCCTTCACCTCAACCTGTGAACCCCCCGTTTTCACACCCCCGAGTATTTGCGTTCACGTCCGGTAAACTTTCGGGCGGTAACGCCTGTATGTATGTATGTATGTATGTATGTATGTATGTATGTATGTATGTATGTATGTATGTATGTATGTATGTATGTATGTATGTATGTATGTATGTATGTATGTATATGTATGAATTATTGTGGGTTGTCCTGGGGTATCATATCATGGTAAAGGGCTTGCCGACCTAGCACCCATCAGCTTTACTCCATTCGTCCGAACTGGTGCTTGCTGGTCTGACTGGTAAGGTGCCTGTCGGGTTTCCTTACCCCCCTTTCCCCCCTCCCTACCTTCACGGGCGGTTGGATGCCCTTACTTCCGTGAGGCCAACGTCCGTGACAAGACGGTGTGGTGCCTTGCCGTATACGGCCCTTGCACACCTTCGCCTTGAGTTTCTACCTGCACCCGGCGAGCTGCTGCACCCTTTCTCCCACCTTCGAGGAACAGAAACATCCAGCTCGTCCTTACTCTCTTCCTCCGCTCCCTTCCCCTCCCTCCGCCCCCTCGTGGGTTTCCTCCGCTCCAGGAGGGGGACTGCGGCTCCCCTCCCTCCCTCCGCGAGATCCATCGGCTACTGCCGTACCTGACACCCAATCAGCTGACCGACACGCTGTGGTACTTTGCACAGCACGGCATGAAGCCCAGCACGGGGCTGATGGGCGCTGTGGCTGAGAGGATCCGCAGCTCACTGTCGCAATGCAAGTAAGTGATTGTGGCTGGGTTGGGTGGGAGGGAGGGTGAGAGGTGGGCCCGCGGGCCCCCTGATGGCGGTGTATCTGTTCCTATTTGGGGCTGACCTCTTTCCACCGCGAAGTACCAACATACATCCATACCTGCATGCATAATGCATCCGTACATCCGTACACCTGCAGAGGGCAAGACCTGAGCAAAACGCTGTGGGCTTTCGCAACACTCAAGTACATGCCCTCAGAGGCCTGGTGGCGCGACTTCGAGGGTCAGGTGCGACCCAAGCCCCTGCTCCTCTGTACAATCCTCTGTGCCGCACTACTGTGGGGGTTATCATCCGACTACCGTACCTCGCCTTTCTTGCCGCATAACGTTTCTCAATGTCGGCCCTCCCAGGTGTTTGGTGCGCTGACGGACCTTACGGACCGGGAACTTGCCAATCTGTTGTGGGCCTTCGCGGTGCTGGAGCGCCGCCCCGGGCAGCAGTCGCAGCTGCACCAGCAGCCACCACAGCAGCAACAGCAACAGCAGCAGGCTCACGTGGCCCCGTCCCAGGGGGACCCTGTGGAGGCATCATCGCGACCTATCCACGCCGAAGCAGCCGCAAACCTGTTTTCCAGCAGCCTGACAGAGGAGACGGAGGAGGCGGCAGCGGCGGGCTCGGCTGATCAGGGGGTGTGGACGCCTGGTCCTTGGCTACATATGTCTCCTCCTAGTGGCGGCCCTGAGCTGCGGGGCTGGGTGCTTGACCCCCTGCTGGCGCATAGCTGTGCAGGCGGCTTTGCGGGCTACTCTGCCACCAGTTTGCATCTGCTAGTCTGGTCGCTGGGCAAGTTGCATTACACGCCGCCAGCTGCTTGGCTGGAGTCTTTCCTGCCGGCAGCGGAGGCGCACTTTTTCCGCTTTACACCCACCGAGTTGGCCAATATTATCTGGGCGCTGGCCAAGCTGGGTAAGCAGAGGCCGTTGCTGTGGCCTTGTGTGCGCGTCTCTTCGGGTTTACATGGTTGTGTGCAAGCCAGGTGGCCCGCTATCCTGCCCAGTTACCTGGCGCATCGCACTAGGCACGTTGTTCATGATGGTACTGGGCTGGCTCTTTCCTCATGCGGCCCTCTCCTACTTGCCTTTTCCCCCTCTTTCCCTCTGTCGCTGGCCTTCAGGCGCCCGGTTGCCGTCTGAATGGCTTGACAAGTTGTTGCTGGTGGCTCAGTGGCGCTTCCCGTCGTTTCCAGCTCGCTTGCTAAGCATTGTGGCATGGAGCACTGCTACCCTCAACCATCGGCCGCAGCAAGAGTGGCTCATGTGTTTCGAGGAGCAGGTGAGCACGCGGCTGCGCCGCAGGAGGTACACACGAGCCCTTAGCGCCATGGGCGGGCTGTCATGCCGTGGTATTTCACTCGCGGTTTCTCCACTTCTTGAATTTCACGGACTTGACGTTCCGTCCACATTCTCCGCCACGCCTTTACTACCCTCCACCCCCGCCAGGTCCGTGCCAAGTTCCTGGACTTCAGCGGACATGAGCTAGCATGCGTGGCTTGGTCGCTACGGCGATTTGGCTACTCGACCCGTGACAACGCTGTGTTCTACATGCTGCAGAAGCAACAGCACTTCTTGGCAGCGGACTTTGAGATTCTGTCGAATCCGAAGCTGCTACGTCAAGTGCTGGGTTGGAAGGCCTCGGTGCGGGGCAGCAGTGAAGGGTCTGATGTGGAGGGTGGCGGCGGCAGCGGCGGCGGCAGCAGTGATTGGAACCGCAGTGGCGACGGCGGTGACAGCAGCAGTAGCGACATTGGCGACCACGCAAGGCCTGATGGCGCAGGTGAAGACCGCCGTACGGGCGGCACTGCCAACGATGTATGAGCTTTCCTCGAGGTCACGTGCGTCTCGGGATGCGTCTCATCCTCACCACCCGGTGTCTGACGGGCACTGACTGACTCACTGACCGACCGGTACAGCTGTTTGCCATGGCTGGTGTTGTTTGGTGTATGTTGCCAAGTTAGGCATTCTTCGGCTTCAATCACCTTTATCATTATCAGCGCCAGCGGCAACAGCAGCATCAGCAATTTGCTGAGTCATGAGGACGGCCGGATGATTTTCAGTTTGGGCGGCACGCAGGCGTCTGCGCACCTCGCTCAGCTAGTACGGACTGCCAGGTCAGACAGGACAGGTTGGTGCCGTCTTCCACCCCTACGATCATAATCATAATCATCTGAGCCCACGGGTGGCACAGGAGGGTGAGTGTGAGATGGGCTAATGTCAGCTATCTCGGCTGTTGCAGTTAACAGCTGTTGCAACCCACAAAGTCCCTATTTCACACAGGTGAAGCGAGTCCAGACGATAGGTCTTGGCTGCACCCCGCCTCATTGCAGGGGTGGCGAGGGGACGACATGTCTACCTGTCTATTTGCCTATTTACGCAGTACAAGGGAATAGCGTCTTGCCTGTATGTTTGTATGTTCTCTATGTTCTGTACGTATCGGGTTTTGCTGTTGCATGAATCCCTTGCAGCTTGGTTATTTTTGTTGTTTTTGTTGTTACAGAGTGGGAGGCCTTTTGTAGCATACTCCGCCCCTAAGTGGCTCTGTGTAAATGTGTACGTATGTATGTATAAAAAATGTTTGGATGTGCGTGTATGCGGTGCTTACCCGTGGGGATGAGATGAGATGAGGATTGCTCCCTCCATTGCTCCCCCGGCAGCTGTCCCGATCGATCGGTCGCTTGTTGGCAGTCCGCACACAAGGAAGTGCGGATCGCAGAAATACATACGCTGAACGGTTGAACTGTGACGGTGTGGCGGAGTGGCGGCGTTCTGTTGGGGGGAGGAGCGGAGCAAGGCGGAGAGACAACCTGACGCGAACGAGACGGGAGGAAGCGAAGATGCAAATGGGGGAGGGGAGGGGTAAGAAGGCGAACCACTGGCGAACGATAGTCCAGGAGAAGACAGATGCTGCATCAGGAGTATTAACTTACCAGTGGTGAAGAGAGAAGGGGGGGGGGAATGAGGGGCCATTATTATCATGATCATTGCTCATTAAAGCTATCTGTTGTCACAATGTGTTAAAACTATTTTTGTGGGACTGCTGCTGCTGCTACTGCTATCGGTGTAAGGTCCATGCTGACAGTTATGAGGAAGGGGATGATGCTGTAAATGGGAAGGGCGTGGCGGGTGGGTGGGTTGAGACGTCCTGCAGCTGCTGCCGCTGCTGCGTGCTCTTGTTGCTGCGTTTAACCAGGGGCGGGAGAGGACGGCATGACAGGAGAGGGTGTGCGTCCTTGCACGGCAGTCCAGGACCTCTCCCCCCGTGAGCGAGTGAGTGGCGGAGACGGAGGGATCCGTGGTACAGATGCGACAAAGTATACATTCCTGCCGCGCCTTTCCCCGCGGCCCACGTCTGCCGCTGTTGGTGCTTTCGTGCCCCAGACGCACGATACTACTCCCATTTGGAAGACGTCAATTGCGTCCGCTCTAATAAACGATAGGGAGTGGCTGATGCGTCTCTTTCCGTAATTGCTTTTTTTATGGCTCAAGCCAGCCAAGGAGGAGGCGTACACGTGTACATGTTTCTTTTTGTGCGAACGGGGATGGCTGGCCCCGCGCCTTGTATCATATCACACCATATCGTATCATATCCATTTCGTCGCGCCGTCCTCTCCGCCCGTTTTTAGCTACGCCGAGCTAAGGAGGTCTGAGCTGACCGCCTTTCTGCTACCCGGTGGGAAGTCTGGGCCAAAGCCAGCGCCCATGCTGTCAGAAGAAGACGGCCGTGCGCTGTGGTGGTGTGTGGTAGCTGGTATTCGTCAGTCCTCTTCAGCTGGTTGTGGCTGCCCGAACTCAACCCGGTTGTTGATTCCCAACATTTTGTACAAATATACGCCTTGGACTTGGTAGGGCTTTCAGCTGGGCTGCGAAGGGCTGCTGCCGAAGAGCTGCTTAAGAGAGCAAGTTGTTGATTTTTTGTTCATCGTCGAAGTGCCTACGATTGGCGCGTGATTAAAGGGTGCGCCGATGGACTTGTCATTTATGTGGCACATGTTATAAACACATAGCTGTAGACCGCGCAGGCCACGCAGAGTTGTGCTCGCTGGCTCTCTGTTGCCGCCGGTTCCGGACTCGGAAAGTATCGCCGTTTGCTATTGTCGTGCGTTGGATTCGCGGGTTGGTGGAACGGTGGTGTAATGGAAATGCATTTCGTGTACTTTCTCTGCGCTGTATTAGGATGCGTACACATCAGAGTGTTATGCGAGTTGCTATTCTGATGATATGAACTTATGTTTAGCAGTTGCGCACATAGTTATAGCTGTGTACATGCGGCTTGATAGAGGCGTGTGGTAAGGAATGGAGTGGTGCTGCGCCTTTGATCGCTCATTGGTGTTGTGGAGTGAAGTGAAGCATTGATCCGCAAGGCAGGAGGCGGAACATATGCCTTAGTAGTAACGTAGGAGGAGAGTCGCTGTACACAAGTGTGTGTGTGTGTGTGTACACACACGCGATTTGGCTTCCGTCCCTCCAGCCCCTCCCCGGCAGTTGCCCCGTGCGAGTCCGACCTCACAACGTTTCCTTCCCCCAATCCCGGACAATTTGCACGCTGCGGCTTGCCCCATCGGAGGGCGGTGGTGGGTACAATTCACGCCAGTTTCAAGAGCGTTGTCCCTAGCTAGCTAGCTAGATAGGTGGATAGATAGACAGGCAAGGTTGGTCCGTTCCCATCACTCCTCCGCCTCTCGTAGTGCTGATCGCCGCATATGGGCCAGTGCTGTTTGCTGAGGTTTTTCGCGCATGATGCTCTTTGTCCTAAACTTGCTCGGGGCGCCGTCCTGCTGCATGTTGCTGCTGTTCTAACACATTTAGTTCGTTGCAATCCAAGCCTTTGATGTTGAGGGGCTACTTTCTGCCGCTGTTGCACTGTTGACTTGACGTCGTGAGATTGATATCTGTTTCATGGTGAATGAAGTTCTAAGATGTAAAAGCAGAAAATGTGAATCGTCTATATGTCGGTAACTACGCTAATGGCCTTTAATGTTGTTGTTGGCACTTGAGATGGCAATGTTTATTAGGTGACGTTTCGCGCATTCAAGCTCAAATCCAGCCGTTGCAATAAGATGTGTGTCTGTCCGTCTGTCTGTCTGTCTGTCTGTCTGTATTATCGTTGTCGACAGGATGCGTGGAGAGGACTGAGGTGTAGGCATGCAGAAGGCTGTCGCGTTTGCAGACGACGATGATCCTGTCGACGCATCCAACAGTTTTGCCTTGCCACTGATGGTGTTTCGCGGTTCTTCGGATGGGTTTGTATGCTCTCTCTCTGTGAGGATTATGGAGCCTTATGCACACGAGTAAGCCGACTTCCTTTGCACGATAGCAGAATTAGAAGTCTTTTATAATAGTATCGGTGATTATGATGTATATGATGTTCCAGTGGGAGACTGCATGCTAGGTGCCCGGAGAACGATGCGGCGAGCAGCATGCTTACACGCGCCGCATGGTCTGCACTGCGGCGTGGGCGTTGCCGTGCTCGTGTCATGTTGTATATTGAATCAAGTCGGGAATAATGTTGCATTGTTCTCGGTTCTCGGACTGTCTCTAAGCTTGAACTTTCGTTCGTATTTCCAGTTTCAGCAGCCAAATCTAGTACCAGGTCTACTGAAGGAAAGGACAGCTATTGCGTGACCACCATGAGCCTTAAATAAATTGCGTTGTGGAATTAATGGAAGGTTGTATAGGCCCACTGCCACAGTGAAAGAGCATAAACGGCCTCTCAGCAATGGAGCGCGACGCCTGTTTTGTCGTTGGTTGACCGATGCAGTGAGCGAAATTGGCGTCTGACCACAAGGTGTCTGACCGCAAGACTTTTAACAATTGTGTTTGTGAGCCATGTAATTTGGCGCTGATGCATATTCATTTGTAGTACAATGCTCCCCAGCTGCGCATTGCGTCAACGCTCCAGCACTGGATTGTGGGACATGCTAATAACTAGCAAGATTCTCAAACAGACTACACTTACGAAGGTGTTCTATCTACAAACAACTCAGCAGAGGAATCACTTGTAGCCAGGCTGGCTTTGTTTTTAACAATAACAACTTCAGTACAGATGCGATTGCGTTACAGATGGAGACAATGATCAAAGCCGTACGCTCAGTATGTCTTTACCGTACACTGTACGCTGAGTAGGTCAATATGTCGTAGAGGGAAAGGAGCAACCTGGTCAACTCAGCGACTAGATGCACAAAAGAATTACGACAGAAGGGATTACGACACAAAACAAACAAATTGCACACCGGCACCATATCCTAAAACACAGCTGAACCTATGCGCATAGCAACAGCGGGTAACCAGACCAACACACGATCTTATACGACACACTAAAACACAACTACACAATCACAGACGTACGCGCTGCAATGCAAGTAAAGAATTCTGCATACAGAGATCGGCTGGCAGCGAGCTCCCAGACTGGGGTAACACTAAAGCTGGCAGTCGGCCTGCGCTGCGCCATCACCACCCAGCAGATGACTTCTGGGATAGCGCTTGGCACCACCTACACCTGAACAGGGAGGCTCTTTCCTACCGCCCACAACTCTTCAGTTGCTTATTAACGAACCAGCACACCTCCCCGCTCGGCATCCGGAGCCCTTAACCCCACCTTGCCCCGGGCCCCACACCATTACTCGAACCGCAACTTCTGCAGCAGCATCAGGCAGCTGTGGGGCTGGCAGCTTTCCAGCCTAGACGATCAGTTCCTTTGCAGACACAAGAGGAGCAGACAAGAGCCTACGAACACACAACGCTGCAGCGGGCGGCTTCAACCCTCCTCAACAAGCACCTACTAAACCAAGGTACGTGAAGCCAAAAGCGAGGGTCGCAAAAGTGCGCCCCGCGCTGAGCCGAATAACCATCCCCTGCCAATATGCGGGGCAACGTGCAACGATAACGACACATTTCGGGAGGACAAGACAAGGTGCGACACGGAAAGATATCAAATGGCTCTGCGGCGAGCGGCCGATGGACGGCGGGAGGAATATGACTATGAACAACGGGGGTGGATGGGATATGATGGATTGATAGGAGTGCCGTGAGATAACGCGAAGGGATTCTCCTGGTAGGGCGGTGTCAATCCCATGTGACATGTGCAGCAACCACGGTCAGGGTCACGGGAAACAAACTTGGGACCGCAGCCCAGGATTCAGCCCTTGTCCCAGGCAACCGCCTATTGAACAGCTAAGCCTGCCCCTTCTCCTGACGAGCCAAATTTTGTCCGGAAAGAGCACCGGAAAGCAAATGTGACTCCTCACACGGGGAGGGAAACAACCAGGTACAGCCCTAGCTGCTACGTTGCTGCTTGGACGGCCCCATCCGCTTATCAGCTGCTTCAACTACTGATCCTAAAAATAAATGTACGCAACACTAACGCCAAACCAGTCCACTAGTGCAGTATAGGCCTATCCTACTATGGCTGCTACCAAGTGCCACCAACCGCCAAAGGACGCCATCTTCTGAACACACACAAAGGCAAATCACGCGCCGACGAAGCCAACACAAAGCGGCAGCTTGCCGCTTCTTTGTACAGGGAAAAGGAATACACACACGCAGCATACATGCACAACGCCCATTAACAGCTGCCGGTTAGCCATTCTGCTGCCCGAGCAAGTAGCCGTCCGTAGCACTTGTTCCACCGTCCGGAGCCTTCGCCATGGCGCATTGACGCCCTCCTCCTCTCAACACTCTGACGCAACCAAGACGGACACACATACTCAATGCCGTCGAAAAGAACGCCAAACGCGGCAGCCACAACGCCGCCACCATTTTGAACATTTGAGAACGCGGCAGGCTCTGGATTTGGCAAGAAATAATACCCGAGTCGACAGGTCGTTTGGGTAACGCCGACAAAGGGCCAACGTCAATGCCTTTTCTGGTGTGATGGACACCGCACTGCACACCCGACTGCCCCGCGTCAACGCCATCATAACCACTCCGCCCTGCAAGAAAGTGCAGACGAAGAGCGGCTGCATAGTGGAGAAGACGAACAACGCATTGGGGGCGAGAAAGAAGAATCCGTTGAGCATGCCGCAGACTCTCGAGGACGACAACCACGGCCACCCTAAATGGAAGCCATCAATCTAGCTCCTACAATACACATCCAAACGGTTGGCACAAGACCAAACAATGACTTCCGTGACTAAACCTGTTACGACTCTGCGTCCAATGCAAGTAAGGCTACGCCGCCTTGTCTCCACAGCTGCAACGTCGTATTCAAACAACCAATGAAAGATACAGGAAACGTCCGCCGGCTATAAGCGCGCCGGGGGAAAGGTGCGCTTGCCAACAGCCTGCGTTTGTTCTTCTCTCAAAACGTCGCGCCATACTCCGGGCACCATTCGTCAACATCTGGAACTTACTTTGCCAACAACAAATCATCATTCACCGCCCAGTAACTATTCAAACGTTAACACTGATACATCTGCGGTTCGACTTGCGGCGTTGCCACTGCAACAGAACAGGTATAACCATCTCCCTCAGCTGAGGCACATGTAATGTGGCCCCTGACGCGTGCTTTCATAACCTGAGGGGGCCATTACAACGCACTCAGCTTCGTAGCTACAGCTTGCACCATTCGCTTTTGATTGCGCTGCTGCTGCAAGCATTATACCACAGCGTTCTCCCCCCCACACATGCCAAGGCCTTCCTATCTAGCCCAAGCCCTACCTTCCAAGCGCCAAGGGCAGGCCAAACGAGAAGCTTATCTTGAACGAAGAAAGCGTTTCACGACAGTCCAAAGACCAATGCAAAGATTGGTGGGACCCGCGTAAAACCGCACGAGGTGATTTACCCATCATGTGATTTACCCATCACGAGAAGTTCCAACCGGGAAGAAACAGCGCGCAGACACAGCCATTGAGCAATGCAAGAGACACGGATCGGCAAGCAGGAGCGGTCAGCGCAAACGACACCAGAATCCCAGGCGTGCGCGTCGCCGCTCCTCCTTCCGCCGACGTACCTCGCATAGCATGAGAAAGTGCGACCCCGTTGCTGGTTCAGGCAAACAAATTCTCTTCATTTCCAAGTGTGACAGACACACCAGGAATGGCGTTGGCGCCAATACGCCGCGACTCGTTCTACCGGTTGACCATACAAAGGTCCAAGGGCCAAACAAAGCGTGTGTGAACACAGAGGAACGATAAACGTGCAGGCCAACTCTTAAGGCGGAAGCGTGAAGCCTGCTCAGCGCGCCTCAAGCCACAGGCCACCATCTGCGTGCACCACCGTTTGGACGTACATTGCCCGCTCCTCACCCAACACTAGCTAGCCAGGATAACCGTGCTTCCTCCCACACAACCTGTTCGGTGTTAAGGCGTTTGTTAACCCACTTCTGTATGTCATTACGAAACCAGTCGACCCGCCTCTGAGCAGTCTGTCAGCGAGACAGCAAGACGCCACCCAGGCAGCCACATAGCCAGCAAGCTGTACAGCGGACATGCGCATCGCAACCAGACAAAACAACCATGCCTCCTCCATACGATGCACGCTCACGTATCCACATGTGGCAGCCAAGCCGCCGCCAAGAGATAATGGCCGCTCCCACCTTCGGAGCCATAGTCCATGTAGGGCTCGGTGAAGACGCAAACGCCACGCCTCTCCAGCTTATCCCAAAGAACCCATGCCATCCCACAGTACGGGAGTGTCTGCCAACGGGCTGAAGGCTCTCTCTATTATGTAACAAGATTGCCACTGCGTCGCGTACAGGCTGGGTGATACCTCACGCTGGGTTATGCAAGCCCTAGGCCACTAGAGCCTAAGCGAGTGCCAGTACAAGCCGTGGTGCAGAGGGAAAAGCCATACGCAGGCGGCAAAAAACAGCAGCCCTGGGGTGTGCAACTACAACTAGACTTAAGAACTCAAGCAGACCTGTCACAATTCCGGCTCTCTTGACTCTCTAGACGCGCGTAACCGCCCAAAGAACTATCCAAAATAATCTCTCCAAAGCCCCTATTACTGCTGCTAAACAGGACTCGCATTAAACCTCCACGTGTTCATGACTAAAGCCCACGCGGCAACATAAAAGATATTTCCTCGGCTCCCTCTTCTTGCCAAATTTCTTCAACAACTGCAAATCGCATTCGTGTACTTCAGACTTCAGGCGGCCGCAGTGCGGTTGTACCAACCGCTCCCAGCCCCTCCCTCGCGCCCTGACGTGACTCGGGGTCGCACCGCACAAACGAAACAAGCTCACGTACACCGTCTGTAGTACGGCGACCACGACACAGGTTGGTGAGGACCCTACCAAGCCTCACAACCCGGTCCTCGCAAAAACTCAACACAGCCAACACCTTCCAAGCTGTACAAGGCAAACCGCGACAGACAATAGTAGTAGCATCTCTCCAATGCTGCTCTTTACTCTGTCGTTCCCAACAGAACGCCCATGCCCTCTTCCAACGCCATATTCACGATAAAATTCAACTTCGGCACTGCCGGAGCCAACGCACCGTCACCACGTAGGCTTCCACCCTGATTGCACCAACATCTCAACCTTGATTGAGGTTGCCCTGCAAGGGGCATCGCTGCCCGCAACGGTACAAGCACCACACTTCAGCCCAAGATCATTGTTACCAAACCTAGAGACCAGATCCCCGAGGAAATAGAGGGCGACGAAGCGCAATCTCCCGTCGCCGGCAGCGCTGTGTGGCCGTCTGTGCCATGCGGCAGCAAACAGGCAACGGCTTGCCAGCTGCCAGGCAAAGATTGGTATGAGCACCGCGAGCGACAAAAAGCGAAACGGCCCAAGCAGGGTCTCTTCTCCGTGAATCATGTAAGGAATGCCCAGCCAGCATTGAAGTGGGCCAGACGTGCGACTCGGCGCGAATCGACACGCATAGCCTCGTTACCTCAGTCAGTACCCTGAGAACAAAAACCGGAGCAGGCACCATTCACGCAGGCTTTGCAGCGGATGGCTTTCCAAGCAGTGGGTAGATTATAATCTCCAAGAGACGTGCGGAGAGCCGTCGCAGAGATGAGACCATGCCAAGCCAAGCCATGCTAGGCAAGGTGAGGCTGCAACGGAACAGGCGCGGGGCATCTCGTCGTCCTCTTCCCCTCTCCCCGCAGACACACCATGTCTGTTCAAGTAGTGTGTGGTACCTTCGGCCATTGTCCACAATGACTTGATGATACTTCCTGACGATGTCAAAAACTGTTGTCGCCGCCGTCGCCGCTGCGGTTCCAATCACTGCTGCTGCTGCCGCCGCTGCCGCCGCCACCCTCCACATCAGACCCTTCACTGCTGCCCCGCACCGAGGCCTTCCAACCCAGCACTTGACGTAGCAGCTTCGGATTCGACAGAATCTCAAAGTCCGCTGCCAAGAAGTGCTGTTGCTTCTGCAGCATGTAGAACACAGCGTTGTCACGGGTCGAGTAGCCAAATCGCCGTAGCGACCAAGCCACGCATGCTAGCTCATGTCCGCTGAAGTCCAGGAACTTGGCACGGACCTGGCGGGGGTGGAGGGTAGTAAAGGCGTGGCGGAGAGTGTGGACGGAACGTCAAGTCCGTGAAATTCAAGAAGTGGAGAAACCGCGAGTGAAATACCACGGCATGACAGCCCGCCCATGGCGCTAAGGGCTCGTGTGTACCTCCTGCGGCGCAGCCGCGTGCTCACCTGCTCCTCGAAACACATGAGCCACTCTTGCTGCGGCCGATGGTTGAGGGTAGCAGTGCTCCATGCCACAATGCTTAGCAAGCGAGCTGGAAACGACGGGAAGCGCCACTGAGCCACCAGCAACAACTTGTCAAGCCATTCAGACGGCAACCGGGCGCCTGAAGGCCAGCGACAGAGGGAAAGAGGGGGAAAAGGCAAGTAGGAGAGGGCCGCATGAGGAAAGAGCCAGCCCAGTACCATCATGAACAACGTGCCTAGTGCGATGCGCCAGGTAACTGGGCAGGATAGCGGGCCACCTGGCTTGCACACAACCATGTAAACCCAAAGAGACGCGCACACAAGGCCACAGCAACGGCCTCTGCTTACCCAGCTTGGCCAGCGCCCAGATAATATTGGCCAACTCGGTGGGTGTAAAGCGGAAAAAGTGCGCCTCCGCTGCCGGCAGGAAAGACTCCAGCCAAGCAGCTGGCGGCGTGTAATGCAACTTGCCCAGCGACCAGACTAGCAGATGCAAACTGGTGGCAGAGTAGCCCGCAAAGCCGCCTGCACAGCTATGCGCCAGCAGGGGGTCAAGCACCCAGCCCCGCAGCTCAGGGCCGCCACTAGGAGGAGACATATGTAGCCAAGGACCAGGCGTCCACACCCCCTGATCAGCCGAGCCCGCCGCTGCCGCCTCCTCCGTCTCCTCTGTCAGGCTGCTGGAAAACAGGTTTGCGGCTGCTTCGGCGTGGACAGGTCGCGATGATGCCTCCACAGGGTCCCCCTGGGACGGGGCCACGTGAGCCTGCTGCTGTTGCTGCTGTGGTGGCTGCTGGTGCAGCTGCGACTGCTGCCCGGGGCGGCGCTCCAGCACCGCGAAGGCCCACAACAGATTGGCAAGTTCCCGGTCCGTAAGGTCCGTCAGCGCACCAAACACCTGGGAGGGCCGACATTGAGAAACGTTATGCGGCAAGAAAGGCGAGGTACGGTGACCTGGTTTGTGGCACCCGTCGTGAACTCAAGGGAGGCAAGAAGGAATGCAAGCATATGCCAAATTGTTGCGGACGCCCATGAAGTTCAGACACATTTTGCGCTCGCATTTTTGATGTACAAAAGCGCAGTTTATTGGGGTTTTACAAATAGCATGGTAATCTGTGGTGCACAGTAAGTCTTATGGGAACGACGGCTTGTCCCTTGTCCAAGGAGAGATACCACCGGAACCGAAGAACATGTAACTTATGCACCAAGGGGAGTAGGTGTAACAAGGTACCAGGGAAGGGGTGTCATATAACTAGTGTCGTCCCCTCCCAGGAAAGGGCGCACCTGCCGCTCGAAATCCTGCCACCACTGTTCAGTCGGTTTATACTTCAACATCGCGAACGCCCACAACGTATTGCTTAGGTCTTGAGCCCTGAGGTGCGTGGGGGTAATGCAACAAGAAGGCAATCGTAACGAAGAAATTAGATTAACGGTTCATCCTAGATTCAAACCCGCTTACCTGAATTGCCCAAGCTTGCTATGTATTTCCTGCGCGACTGCATCCATCAGGTCAGGCGTTGGCTTCACATCGTGCTTTGCAAATGACCAAACAGCGTCCGCGAGCTGCTTGGGCGTCAAATGCGGGAGCACCTCTTGCACATCGGCAGCTGAGGGGGGCGACCCGCACTCCGTGAGCTGAAAAAGAGAACAGAAAGGGGACAGGCAAGGAGGCAACTGTTAGAAGAAGCCAAGCGGTCCAGTGGCAGTTCTTGTGTCCACTCACCATATTAAACTGCGCTAGGCTAGACGTCACAGTTGATGCAGAATTTGCGGTAGCGCGCTGCATTGATGCGCAGACACCAACCGCTGTCCGCTCGTGTCCTGGTTTATGAAGCCGAGGCACATGTGGCTGGACGTAGCATGATTCTAGCGGCTGTGCTCTCCCGCAATTTCGGAGTACCAAGTTTGATGCCCTGCGAAGGGAAGTGCCCCGCCGCCAACGCTCGTCACGCAGCGTTATAAACACTACTACTATGAGCAAGTGACGGGATAAAGTTGCTGCTTCATGTTGCGTGAGGATGGGCCTTAACCTTTGCTTCTGAAGTTGCTGCGTCCTTGGTTCCACATCTAAACGCTTTGCTTGGCCAAAGGAAAGGTCAGGGTCCACAACCATGTAAGCTTACAACAACGGGCTCAACTCCAAACGTAAGATTCGCTTAAAGTTTGTCATCACAGAGCCCGCGCATCACGCGTTAAGATAGCCCGTCTAAGCGAAAGTTACCGCCCGATAACTACAAAGCAAGACATACCTTTGAAAGTGCAAGCTGCCGAGGACTTGTTGCAAACGAGCGCAGCTGACTGGGTGTCCGGAGGCAGCTCCGGCCCCAAGGCAGCCACGGTGCATAGTTGGCACTCTTCCCTTTGGCTTGAGGACAGCGTGAAGGCTGAACCGTGAAGTATAAAATGTGAAAGCTCGCTCCCGCCGTGTGCTCGCGCTCTGAACCCTCTCCTAGGAAGGGGATGAGCTGCGCCGCGTCACACCTCGCCTAGGAATAACACTTCAGCAAGCGATGCATGTATTCTTCTGTTCAATATGACGATTCAGAAGGCATTCATGGCCAAATAGAAACATATGGTACGACACAGTGTTCGCGGTGCGACACAACTGAAGCTAATCCTCCATCAAGCAATGCCGCGCGTCCTACATACGACTTTGCTTTAATCTTGTTAGCTTACCCATTTATACTAATCGATGCATAATGTTGATTGTTTACATAAAGTGAAAATCACAAAAATATCTCGCCGTTGCACTTTTCGCGATTCTGCGCATAACCGGTCGTTGCTTATTTTTTAATCCTTTACCAGATCTACTGTTTTTTTGTGCAAAATATTTCTCAATTCCTTCTGCCTGCAAAGCCACATGGTGAAAACCTTCTAAGCAGGTCGAAAGGTTGAGAACACTCAAGCGCACACTGCAACCCATGTCAAAGCAACGAAAACGAGTATGGTATGCGTGTTCGAGATTATCAAGTACTCCCAAGCTCCTTACACAACTGTCACGCGTCAACGGCATCGGCATAACAGTGTCTGGTCCAGCACGACAATCATCGAGTCCTCAAGATGAAAAAATACATTCTAACAAAACACGTAAAACCCTTTCCCAGCACTTCGTACATCTTCACTGTACCTGCGCCTAAGATCATCCGTCGCCATGTGGCTGAGCAAGCCAAGCCGCAGGCGCTCCTCCACCTAACCTTAAGGATATGCAATGGCCCCCATGAAGGAGAGACAGTGGTCACTCCAACCAAATGAACACCCCCGCTCCAGCACCGTCACAACAGGTCGCACTACCCGGGGGTCCTCGCAGAACAGCATCACATGTAACCTGTCGGATGCACTTTAGACATCAATCATAGAACACTCTCCCTCTTCCCAAAGAATGCTCGAACCACCTATACACGGAAAACGCACCTCTGAAAAGGAAACCCGGAACCGTCTCCTGACAAGACCCCCCTCAGTACATCCATAACCCGCCCTCCCCGCTACCTCCGGCACCCCCACCGCTCGGCCCGCGTCCTCCGCCCGCTGCCACCGGCATCAATGCCTCGGCCAACGCCCCCGGCGACCTGCTCTTCACAACATGCTGAGCTAATAACAACGCATCAGTCCAAGCATCAGCGCTGTCCACATCGTCCGCCACCAGCCATACACATAGACGAGGCTGCGCGCATGGCGCCTCCATAGCACTGCTACTGCTACTGCCGCCATCGCCGTCTGCTACAGGTCCTGCTTCCCAGTCCCTGAAGGAGCCTTGCGGTGGAGATTGCAGTTGCGGTTGCAAACTGCCCACACCCTTGCTAATGCTACTGCCTAGCGGCCTAGAGAGCTGTAGCCACAAGGCCTCCCCCTCAGGCAAACTCGGATCGTTCACCCTGAATAGGCCAGGAGGTTAAACTGGTGTGAGCCGGGGACGAGGCGGTGGTGCATAGCAAGGGTGGGACATCGCACAAGAGAGCAGATTTGCACCATGCGGGGGGCTAAGCAAGGGCGATGTGCTGTGTGATGGACGGTGCGAGCGACAGTGGGCATGGAATACCTTCTCGTCATGATTGTCTTTCCTGACCAACAGGTTGCCTTGTCCTCCAAACCGACAGAAGGTGCCAGCACAACTTCATGCATGGGGGGATGTGTTTAAATGAGCGGGTGAGGTGCGGGTAACAGGCTGGTTGGGGCCTTGGGGACTTAGGCCTCGGAGGCGGCAGGTGTCGCCGATGGTTTCGTCTTCTCTACGGCGCGAGGCAGGTTTACACCTGACACGCCCACGTTGAGCTATTGCTCGGCGGCGGGCCGAGCTCACCCACCTGCGCACCGCGAGTACGTCCCCCAGCGGCACCACCAGGGGCACCTCCCCGACCGCGTGGCCGACCCTCAAGGTGGGTTGCGAGCTGGGCAGAGAGCCTGGGCGTGAAGGGTTGGGAGGGCGGTTGTGTGTTAGGGTGTCTCTTAGCCGACGGTGCTAGCACTGGGAACACCTGGATGCACCGGGCAGGGTCTTTGTCCGTCGTGCAGCAGTTGCATGTTCACCCCGTACACGGGGGTACACACGAGTCCCTAGCCCCTAGCCCTCCGGACATCCCCGCGTTCCTCCATCTCTGCCCCCGCACGATGGGGACAATTTTACGCGGAGGGCAACCAAGCCAAGTGAGAGGGGAAAACCAGTGCCGACGTCCCGAAGTAGCAAGCTGCTGCTGCTGGAGTCCAAAGCGATGACGCAGGGGGAGAGGGGGAAAGACGAACCACGAAGGTGGGGGGAAGGGCGAGCACCCCAACCTCCCTTCCAGCGCCTTTGGAGTTTAAAACCTCTCCCAACCGACGTCTTCTCATTACCAGTGGACAGCACACTATGGGGACATACATACATACATACCTACATATATACATACGTATGTACCCGTATCCAAATCCCCTGACTCGTCCACCATGCAACCTTCGCGCTCCTGCACGTACCGTCCCACCTTCCCCTCCGTCTGCGTGAGCCTTAATCCCCTACGCCGGGCCCCCATCCCCATCCCGCTCAATGCCCCCTCATCCCCCTCTTTCCCCGTCCGTCACCCGTGGCGGTGTTGCTGAGGGAGCTCTCTAAATCTGAAGCCGAGCGGAGGGACGTGTGGTCCAGCACGAACCAAACCCGGCGCCACATCTCCCCCGCTGAGCCAAGCGTGTGGGCCAGGGGGGCCATCAGGTAGCCGGCGCGCAGGAAGGGCAGCGGCAGCAGCGGCTTCACTACCGCCAGAGACCGCCTGTGCAGCAACACGTGTGTGTGTGTGTGTCTCGGGGTGTACGGAACCACCAAGCAGGGCCCCACGAGGGTGAGGCGGGGCCAGAGGAAATGGAGGCGGCCTCCCAGGGAGGAGCAGCAGGTTGTGGAGAAATGGGGACGGCATTTGAAAGACTAACGCAACGGGAGCACGTGTCATGAGGAAGGAGTCGTCAAGAGCTGTCAGGTTTACAACACCCGACACTCCACTGCCGGACCGTGTCGCATACACGTACGTTTTTCTCGTGCGCCGGCAGTCGGCTTCTTGAGGTGTTTTCCTTTTTTAAATCATGTCCGACAGTTCCCCAGTTCCCCTCCTCAGCAACGCTCTCCCCGTTCCCCCCAACACAACCCAACCCAACACAACACAACCCAAGCACACAAGCGAGCTCTCACCGGTAGATGTCCCTCCCCGGCTGCAAAGCGGCTGCCAAACAGATGTACTGCGCAGCTGCGGTGAAGAGGCCCCTAGTCCGGGTCTCTCGCTGGTGGCGTTCCCGGCTGGTAGCCGCATCCGGACTTGTCAGGCGCCCGGCTGTGGCCAGGTGGTGGGAAGGAAGGACGAGGTGAGGGCAGCAGGGAAGATGGAAAGCAGTGTCAGCGGCTTCTTCATTCCTTCACGCAAGGACTGCAAGGTAGTCCGAAGGTAGCACCCGGACAGGGAGGAAGGTGAGCCGGTGGAGGAGAGCAGCGGCGCGGCGGGGCCGCGGCGTCGGAGCTGTGGCTACGGCTGGGTCGTGGCAGCAATGGCCGCACACGCTGTGGCGGGCCGCGGCACGGCGCTGGTCTTGAATCCCGCATGCGGACAGCATCGGTACGTGAATCCCTGGTGTGGGCTGTCCACGTCACGGACGGGGTTTCCCTCCGACCAATGGAAACAACCAAACGACCAACGGCCCGACAGGACCTGTTCCAGGCACCACACAGCGCCCTGTGGCAGCAGCAGCAGCAGCAGCAGCAGCATGGGGGGGAGGAGGTCGCACCTCCTGTTGGGTCCTACCTTTCAGCTCTGCCGCGAGCTCGGCTTGTACGGCACATGCGTACGTGTACAGCACTGTGCCCAAGTTGTAGCAGCCGCGGTCAAAGTCGTGTCGCAGCCGAATCGCGTGGCGGAACTTTTCCAGGGCATACGACACCAGCTGGTCCCGCTCTGAAGCCGATTGCGCCAGGCCGGACATCTCCTGGGCGTGGCGTGGGCGGGGGTGGTGGTGCAAGAGGAAAACTGCACAAAGTCAAAGTCAAAGTCAGGAGCACATCAGGAAGTGGCGAGGTGCACAAAGTCACATGATGACGCCTCCGTTGACTAATTCCAATGGCCAATTACCCCATCGGCTTGGTCAGCACTGTCCCTCAAGCCGTCCATGTGCCACCATGCGACATCTATCAGTAGCAAGCCACCCTGCTACATTTCCGTCCGTCCATCCATCCATCCATCCATCCATCCATCCATCCATCCATCCATCCAGCCAGCCAGCCAGCCAGCCGGCTCCTCAGTCAGTCAGTTAACCAGCCATATGGCCTGGCCATTTCCTCCCAGCCAGGGCCCCTGCCCCATATGCCCACCTGCAGCACCAACCCCCAGTTGTTGAGCGCCTGGGGGTTGCCGGGCTGCAAGTCAAGAGAGCCCGCGTACTTGTGACTGGCCTGTCGGAGCCCTCGGCAGGAAAGAAGGAACGCATGAGGGCGTGTGTGTGCGTGTGTGTGTGTATGGAGCGGGAAGGGGGGAGATGCTGCTCGTGTGGGAAAGGGGAGGAAGACAGGGGAGCAGGGGTTCCAGACACGGCGGCCAATGACAGCATTAATGACACCATCCGCGCCAGTCACTGCGCTGTACACACAACCTCCGGGGTACACACGGCTCACCCTCCGGTCCCTTTCCCAGCGGAGGGGGTCAAGTGAAAGGTATACATGCCACCACCACATACCGGGCAGGGCGCCGTGAATGTGTCAAGGTGGGGTGCGGTCGTGATGAACGAGCAATGAAGCGCGTGCAGTGCGTCACCCACTCCAGCCGAACATTACTGTTTGTCTACAAGGGCATGTGGCTTGAGCAGCTGGTTGGGCTGAGGCACATCATGAAATCATCATTAAAGCTGCAGTTGCACCGCCGCACCCGCCACGGCAGCGGAGGACGGATGGACGGGCGGACTTGCCTGCTGTAGGAAGCTCAACGACTCCGCGGGCTGGGTGTCTCTGAGCAGTCGTGCGAGGTCTGACAGCGCCACGCCCCAGTTGTACAATACGTTGTGAGAGGACGGCCGTGCAGCAGCAGCCGAGGCGTACAGCTCACACGCCTGCAAAAACAGGGCATCAGCAAGAGACAGCGGGTGAGTCGACAAGGGCTATTCGGACAGTCTGCGCACTTCCGTTGGTTGGGACCGACCTCGTGAGAAAACGTTAGGGCATCAGACACCGGGGTCATACCGGTGGGAAGAGCCGGCATGCTAGCGGATGTTGCACGCGCACGCACACACACACACACACACACACACAGCCCGGTCCCCGTGATCTTTTACCAAATGGTAGTAGCTGGGGCAGCTTCCCCGTCGCCAATGCATCCATGCGTGCTCTATCGTCCGGCGCGCTCCCAATCGTCTTTCAGCGTATCGGAAGCATGCCTTGCTGCAAGGGTGCTACATGGCATGCCGGCATAGCGGCGTGAGGATGCGGTTCCGGAGAAATATGCCACCACGCGGCCGGCTGCCAGCCCCGGCCCCTAATAAACTGTAACCAGCGCGGAAGTGGCCGGCAAGCTTCTCATGCAACCCTGCGCGGTGCCAGCGGCGGGGCCCGAGGTTTTGCATAGCCTACCTGTTGCAGCAGCTTTAGCTGGTCTGCCGGGCAGCTGTTTAGCTTCGCCGCCATTTCCTGTAATACCAGTCCATGGTTGTAGAGCGTCTCGTGATCCTGGCCGCTGGGCCCGGCTAAGGCCTCCGACCGCTGGTACTGGTTGGCTGCGAGAGCTAGCTCTCGCAGCACCAGGTCGCTTTCCGTGGCGCCTGGATGTGAGGTCTTTTCAAGTATTGCTGAGATGGACGCATCACCCCCGGAGCTGGGACGCGACGACTGGGCTGTAGCCCCGGACGCGGCGGATATGCCCTTGCGTTGCGGTTCGAAATGGTGGCAGGGAATGAGGGAGCTCCAGAGGGTTTGGGGTTGATAGAGAGGGGCAGGAGGACTGTCGCCATACCTTATTACCGTCCAAGGGAGGCATATCGATTCCGCCAGCAAGGGCTGACGTCGCCCTCTTTAGCTCTTCCCCGCCGAAGCATGCTTTGAAACCGGGGTGCTGCGATGAGTGAAGTACAGGTGACAACAGAATGGAATCCGACGTTTTTGCGGCTTGTTTCAACTCATCAATACGTTATGACCAACCTGCTGCTCTAGTTTGATGGCAAGGGAGTCTGGCGTCAACATTAGGTCTGGGTGAGTTTGAGATCGAGAAGGGAGAAGCGAACGAGGCCGAAGTTCGCAGGCCATTGACATTTACAGTCTTGTCCTTGTTAACTAGAGCAGCGCAGTTTCTATCTGCAATGCTTTTCCTTAGCCGACCATTCGCCGAACAACAGAACCACTCATGAAAGTAAAAGGATCACACGAAAGGAACCCTGTTTCCTCCTGCTTTAAATTTCAATCATCTCTTGAGGACTCACAAAATGCATCGGCAAGTTGCATCTACTAAGCACGGCGGTTATCGGTGCCGTACACATTTCGTCCAGCTAGACCAGGACCCGACGTAACCCGATGCCACCGGCTTTCATCGCTAAAGATAAGTCACGAGTGGTAACGCAGCGCCAGCAGTTCCAGCTAATCGCACAACAACCTGCCTGGGGTATCAGCACGACACCAAACGACTCTAAATCGCGCTGCCGTAACCTGCGACGGCACGAACTGAGGGGCCCACAAACAAGGAAACCCAGGGCTTTGCTCCGGAAATACACGAGGGAATTGAGGAATGGATCGCAGGTGTAAGGGCTCACAACTGCACACGACGGCAAGCGCCTCATCGCCCGCCCTTCACTTTCGTGGCCTCCAGCTGAGTCAAGAGTTCGTTGCACATCTGCATCAATTCGGCCTTCTCCATGTTCGCCGCAGCCAGGGCAGCAGCAGTCTGCGTGCACAACGAAAGGGGGGAAATTTTCATTTCCTTAAAACCTTGTCTGCGGCGTCGGCAAGCGAAAAGGAAGCGCGCTCCAGGGCACCCAAATGTCCTACCTCTTGCACCTTGGCTTCTGCGTGCTGCACCCGCTGCTCGCAATTGGCGGCATGCTGCTTCATCTGGCGGTATTTGTCGCGGACGTCATTAATTTGAGCAACCAGATTGTTAGACTGCAGTATCTTCTGCTCGTACTCCACAACCTGCATGACAAAAAACAAGACTGAATGCCTAAACCTGGAAAGCGCTTGAAGCATTCGCTCGTCCGTATATAACAAAGCCACTCACCGCCTTCTTGTGGCTCGTCTGCGCGGAGATGAGCTGCTCCATTGCTCGCTGGAACTTCGCCTCAGCATCGTCGCGGGCGCGCTGAACTTGTACGAGCTACGGAAAAGCGGAAGTTGGACCGTCAAGAAGACGGTTGAACGGGGTGTGCTCTAAATGAAATGCAAGGTTATTTGAGGCCCAGGGTCGCATGGCTTACCTGGTGTGCCTGGAGGCCAAGCGTGACTTGCAACTCCCTACTCCGCGCGGTTTCCTCGTCACACTTGGCTGTCGCAGCGGCAGCGCGTGCCTCCGCCTCCGCAATGCGAGTACCTGCCTGCTGAGCCAGCCTGCGTGCTTCATCTACCTCCGACGTCATCTGGAAGGGGGGGATCGCACCATTCTTATATCACTGTACGTGTCCGCCCAATAGCCGTATGCATCGATTGATGCTGGTGTAACAAGGTTTCGTCTTAAGGACAGCACGTACCTGCTGCATCTGCAGCTCCGTTTCGGCCTTCTGGCGTGCCCAATCCGCCTCCTTGGCCTGCTGGACTGCGAACAACTCCGCGGCCGCCTGCTCCCGGCGCTTGGCCTCCGCATGTGCAGCGCGCAGGTCCGCCTCCAGGCCATCCGACCGGTGCCTTACCACAGCCAGCTCCTGCTCCAAGAACTGGCGGGCCTCGCGCTCCATGTCCAAATCGTTCTGAAAGACAGATGTGGAAGAAATCCTTTAGTAAAGGTTCTTAGCGTTTGCGACCTTCGGCATAACTGCACTTGAATACGCTCTTACCGTCATGCTGCTTTCGAACTGCAGAGTTGATAGCTGATCTCGAAGCATAGCGTTTTCGTCCTACAAACACGAGGCAGGCAGCCAGGCACATAGTCAGAATTAGCCAAGGCACAAGTCCTTGGGATAGCGAGTTTGCAAACGCTGTAGCAGCGCATTAGGGTCTCAGGCAGCCATAATGGAAGCGACGCATGTACACGCAACGCAATCCTATGTATACGCCCTGCATAATTCCAAGTGTAGGGTTCATGTAGAGTGCCATGCTGTGTTTCGCGCACATGCCCGTAGGATTTCCCACCGGCCTGTCAAGCATTCCCGAGCATTTTCTCGAAAACTATGACTTGATAGGTCACCCACTTGCAACTGGTGGATGTTGCCCTCCGCCTCCGCTAGCTTGTTGGTTAATAGCTGCACGTGTGTCTCGAGCACCGACAGTGTCGGCGTACCAGGGACGGCGCCGCGGACAGCTACAAGGGCTGCAAGCACGCGAACCAAACCACGACAAGAATTAGGCGTATGCTTGCTGCAGTTGCAATGTGGCTACGCGGAATGTTCAGCGTGCTCTGAATTAGCACGATTATTACAGCAGGGCGAGATTGAATACATACCAGGAGTTGTGTGTTGCGAGGCTGCAGCGGAGGCGCCGGTCACGGCCTTGCCGGCGTCCCCACCAAGCATCGCAATAGCCTTAGATGCCTCAGCCGATATGTCGACTGTGTCCAGGTCAAACTCGCAGCCTACGTGGATAAACGCCATGTGCGCACTTATACGCCAAGGGATATTGACAACAGAATAGTGCACGTGGGATCATGCCTATACACAGTGGCCATGAGTAAATGATAGAGCAGGCTATGTTCCTGATACCTTACCTGAGAAGGGCGTATCAGCAAACGGCACTGCAGCGGCACGAAGGATCAGGGGCGTGTCGAAGAGAGCTGTTCCGGCACCGGAGCGACCAGCTGACTGTTGCCCCGGCCGGCCGATGCCCGATCCGGGCGGATGCACCTTACCCGAAGCGAATACACTTCCGCTGCGGGGCGTAACGCCGGGGCGACCAGGTGCGGCGCCAGGCGTTGCGCTAATGGCTAACGCCGGTACTGGCGGCTTGGCACCCATTACAGGTGCAACAGTACGGGCCGCGGCGGCGCCTGGCGTCGTTGCGAGCCCTGGAAGTCGGCTTACTGATACGGGGCCAGTCGGCCCTGCAACCGGCTGTCCGGGAGTTGAAGGCACCCGTGCTTGGGGCACGACAACGGGAAGAAGCCTCTTGGACACACCCGCCTTGGCGGCGCTGCCTGCACCGTTGGCAGCAGCCATGGCTTTCAGCGCCGTCGACGGCGTTGAGGTAACACGTGCAGTGCCGCCCGGTGTTGCCGCCTTGAGGGCTGATCCTGGCGCCTTGGCCTGGTTTGCGGCTGCTGCCAAGGCTTGGGCGCCACCACGCATACCCAATGCAGCGACTGGCTTGCTAGCCGAAGGGGTGTCAATAGCAGTTGTGACCGCCGAACCAGCGGCATCTAAGCCAGGGGTCGAAAGGGTTTCTGGTGATCCGTTGGTGTCGACAGCAAAGGTGACGCTTGGAGACTGAGGGCCTGCCGAAGCGGGACCGGATCCACCTTCAGAGCCGGTTGTGCGGCCAACCACCGCCGCCTCTTCGTCGCCCTCCTTCACAGAGGCCATAGGTATGAAACCGACCGCTCGACTCTTCGCGCAGATGCCCATACCCTCGAAGGTATCCAACGATTCCACCATCAGGCTTTCACTGACCCGTGCAGCGCATGAGTTGCGCAGAGAAAACAAATCAAGGGATTCTCGCTCGACCTGCAACCCAGGGGCATACAGCGACGCTTGTTAAACGCGGCACAATAAAGGAGTCACACTTTAGTGCCAGACAGGCAGCAGATCAACGAGCCATCCGAATAATGCTTACATAACGTGTACCTGCAACGTCCAAGTCATCACGCGTAACAATTGAAGAGGAATCCAGACAACCATGCAACTCATGGAAGAAAGCAGACCCGACGAAAGCGCACCTGAAAGATGACACCCGGTGCCACCTTGCGACCAGATGGCGGCAGGACGGGCGAATCCGCTTGCTTTGAGGAGGCACTCATTGGCGACGAGGCGACCTGTGCAGGCAGGCCGAGAAGGGCATAGTGGTCAAGCGGTCGAACCTTTCATGGCTGCTGCACTTCGGCATAAATCTTCTATCACCAACACGCACATACCACCGACACGCGAACTGACCTGCGGCATCGGCATGTTGGCGGTGGCACTTCCGGGCTCAGCCAGCAGATCATCGTTGCCCCAGAGCGCTTCAATAGCCTCCAAGGAGTCAGCCATTGGAACGTCAACACCAGGTGGGTGAGCTGGCGGGGCGGACACGCTGGGAAGTGAGGCGTGAACATCGGCAGCAGTCGCACCAGCATTAAGATCTGCGGGGACAGCGCCATCCGTAGTCGGAGGAATAACCGCCATGGGAGTACCACCACCCGCGGTGGCTGCCGTGGTGCTCCCATCGACGCCAGTGGGCGCCATGCAGGTATCGATTGGGTCGACAGCCGGAATTGATGTCTGCTGTTGCATTTCAACCTGCCCTAGTGAAATTTCGGCAGGTGGAGAATCGTGATCCAACATGCACGCGCCGGTGTCTGCTTCCACAGTCATACCCTTGACGCAGGTGTCCAGCGCGCCCGCCGTGGCGATTGAAAGGTGTGCAACAGCCACAGAGCTATCCACCTCCATAAGGTCCGCATCGACGTCGACGGGCTGATCATTTACTGCCGCCGGCAGATCAGATAGGGGGTCGACTGCAGATGCTGGAGACTCCATGGTGGGCACCGCAGGCTCAGGCAACGGCGGCTCATCAATAATGGATTGCGTGTTCTCAGTCCCCGCCATTTCCTCTGCCTGCCGGTCAGGCGCAGGCGCGTCAGGCGGAATATCAACGGCGCCTTCACCCTGCTGAGCACTCTCCACGTCCAAGACACCTTGGCTGGAACTGCTCTCAAGATTAAACGGCATGGCATGCGGGCCGGCGCCAGCCTGCTGTGGCTCCTTTGCCGCTCCCGTGGAAAGGTCGTGTTGCCCAAGATGCGGACTCACGCATTGGCTGGCCACACAAGATGTAATCCGGCTTTCGTCCACTACCTCGCCTGCTTCGGTTACAGATGTCTCAATGGCGGTAGCCTGCAACAGCACCTCCGCTTGCGCTGGTTGTGGGCTAACATCATCTGGATGGGCATCGCCTGCAGCAGCACTCGCGATGTCGTCTTGCAGCTCCAACACCTCCGGGTTGTATGCTGCTGCAGCCGGCACGACCATGGGGCCGGCATCGGCAATTGGAGGCGATCCTGGCAATCCGATTATGTCATCTTGTACCAGCACGGCGCCAGGTAGCTGGTCTGATAGGTTGGACGCGTCCTCAGTGATGCCACCCGCGTCCTCCATGTCGACGTCCTGCTCCGCCATTAGCAGGTTGGAAACAGCGCTTGGTTCATCCCTTTGTCCGGAAATGAAGACATGCTGGTCTTCTTCAGCTTCTGTGCTAGGTGCCATTGGTGCCAACCCCACTGAGATAGGATCGGCAACGGATGGCGCTGCTAACTCGGCAGCGGCGACCGTTGGCTCATCCCCCTCGCTGATGGCAACGAGTGGTGCTGTCGCCATGTGACCAACGGGTGGCTGCTCGACCTCAGGAACCGTCGCAGGATCCGAAGCCTCCGGCAATGGGCCAATGGCAACCGCGGCATCTGTAGACAGCTCCACGGACAGACTGCTGTCGTTCGAGGCGTTGCAGACGTCCGCTGGCGGGTCAACAGCGCTGGCTAGAAATTCCTGGCCAGCTTGCGTCGTCGCGGTAGCGCCGTGCGTTGGTTGCATAGGGAGATTCTGATACCCCACGAACCCATCGGCCATGACGGCCGAGGCACAGCAAATTCCATCACTTGGCGGTGGATGCGGCTCTTGGTCAATAGCTTCTAATGAGGCACCAGAGTCAGCACCAGGGTTGCCACAGACGGCGGAGTCAGCACCCGGGCATTGCTGGGCGGACACAGAGCCGCCGTGGACAGGGCTTGTAGATATGCCGGCGACAGGCTCGGCGTCATTGACGCACGCCAGCTGCGTGGCAACTTCTGCCGCTTGGGCGGGTTCAGGAGCAGTTGTAGCAACCGGCTCCTCGTACATGAGTTCTGGTGGTGTTTCCAGTGCAGTAGGCGCGACTGCCGATGCATCGGAATCGTTTGCGCTGGAGCCCTCCAGCTGCAATGCGCCGCTGTTCATGCTTGCCGCACTTAGATCCCTGTCGACGCCGTCCTGGCAGTCCATATCCACGTCAACGACCGAAGTTGCCGCTATAATATCCTCATTGAAGAATGTGAGCTCCTGGACAGGCGATGGCGGGGCAGGGCTCTCAAATGCGCGACTTTCCTCCGGTGCAACCGTAGAATTGCCACTATCGGACTGCGGCGCAGCATCGCCCTGCTCGCATGGCAGGGGTTCATCGCCACCCGCATCGTTTGCGCCACATGGTGCCTGTTCAACGTCCATCTCGTGCAGGACGTGCAGTGATTGAGCCAAGCTGAACTCATTCCCAAGGTCCATTGCTCGATATTCCATTAACGAGGGTGCTGGAGATGCTTCCGGTGAACCCTCAGCAACTGTGCTCAAGGTGGGCGTGTCGACATTCATCTCACACAAGGCGCCAGTGCCAGGGCGGACAGGCGTCAAGCCAATAATGCAGCTATCCGTGTCGCCTCCGGCGGTCGGGGTTTCGGCGTCAGGGCTGCCGGGACTGTTCTTAGCAGCTGCGGCGAGGTCCAAGTCGAGCGAAGCAGGCACACCGAAGCTCGGGCGACCTGCAATTTCCGAGGGCTGCTGGAAGGCAGTTTCCTGTCGCGCGGCTCCCTCGACCTCCATGGACGCGGCCGCTGCAATGGTATCCGCTGATGCTGCAGCCACCTGCTCGATTTCCAGCACGGCAACCAATGACTCCTCGGCGGGAACCATGGCCTCGGACGCTGCCATGTCAACGTCAGCAGATGTGTAGGCAATGGCACCGAGCGATTCGGCGACTAGCGGTGCGGTTGCTGGGGCAGCGGCATCCGGCACGAGCACCATAGCTTCTGGTAGGTCGGTTGACAGGAGGCTAGGAAAAACCAGGTCATCCACTTGAGCATCAGCAACAACGGCGATTTCTGACGAAAGGGGATGTGGAGGTGAAAAGAGCGCAGCACCCATGTTGACTTCTCGTGCAGGCGGGCTGCGACGAGACACCTCGCTCCCCTCTAGCACGGTTGGGCTGGCCGTCAGAGATTCCGCGAAGCTGTCCTCAGGCACTGCGCCGTGGGTGGGTCCGCTAAAGACACCCCCATCAGCGTCGGTGCTTATGAAACTGTCTTCCGCGACCATTGGAGCGCCCGCAGTCGTAACGTCCTTGAAGATTTGGCTCTGGTCCGGGCTAGCAGTGGGGGCCAGTCGAGGGGCGACGTCCCGTGATGTGCTCTGGAGTGAAACCTCATGTTGTGTGGTGAGGCCATCGAGATAAGGGCCGCTTGCCGGAGGCGTCACACTGGGTGATCTGGGAGGACGCGAGCCGCTGAAGATGGGACGCGGCGCGCCCTCTGCGCTGCCGTCACAGGAGCGCACCCAGTCGTCGCGTGCGCTGTGAACATCATAACCCATTAAACCCGAGGGTGACCGTAGTGGTGCTGACTGCTGTTGGTCGCTGCGACAGTTGAGGTCCAGCGAGGTGGAGGATGGCTGACTGGAGGGGGTTAGCAGCAGCTGACCGGATGGACGCGGCGACAAGTTGCTCGCCTCGCTTCCAGCGTAGCTTGGGCTGAAGCCCCCATGCTTGTGCTTCCCGCCCGACGACTTAGGCGTCAGAGCCTTCTTGAGGCTGCTACTCATACGTTTCAGAAAGCCGGCAGATCCAGGCGATTTTGCTGACCTTGCATCGGCCTCACTGCCGTCGGGTAGCGACTCGTAGCCCGGTATGCTTGTCCGCATCTCTTCAACGCTGCGTGGAGGACTGGGGTTCGGCATCGCGTCCGGCTCCGCTGGGCCCGGCAACACAGCGAACAGAGGCTCCGGAGGCGTCGTAGGAGGTAGTCCTATGGGCCCACTAATTGACATCTTTAGCGCGCTCATAGATCCCGATAGAGCTGCTGCAAAAGAGCCAGCGTCATGGCTCGCGGAGATGGGCTTGAGCTTGCTCAGTAGGCTAGCATCCTTGGCCTTAGGTGCTGCACCTGCAATATATCGAGACTTTGTATTAAGTTCACGTTCCGTAACGCATGGATTGCAGACGAAGATGTTTAAGCCCTCCTTTTGAAAGCACATGCCCTCACCCTTTGCTTCGAACATGCTCTTGAGCTTTGTGACAGGTTTGGACTTGTTAAGAGCTCCCAGAGAACTCCGCCTCTTTCCAACCTGGGGCACCTCCGTGTAGTCGGTGCGATTCTGCGTAGCCGCGCTGATTGTTACTTCAGCTGTCACACGCAGGACAGTAGCGCAAGTTCATGAAAGAGCAACTTACCTCTTCCATTCCTGCTTATACTACTCCACGACAAGCAAGCGCACGGATGCGCCTCCTTCAAGCGCAAAATGTCCCACAATTTTAGTCGAGTTTGTTAGCCAAGCCCATGATAAGAATTGAATTGCTTTACTGTTAAGAACACATAGCTTAGGCAGCAGTAGAGAAGGGATGTTTTCCACCTTTTTTTCAGGTCTTTGAATGGGGTACGAGCTGGATCCTGGCACGAAGACGCTGCGAATACAGCAAAACTCTGAACAGTAGACATGAAAACAAAAATAAGAGCTTCCCGCGGAAACGTCTTTTTTTATATGTATGCCACTTTCTGTCGGAACATTTAAGTGAGTCCAAAAGGCGACGGTCATGGCCTCCTCCCCGCCCACTTCAACAATCGGTCTCAGGCGTCCTTTTCAACGCCCGTTTCGATGTGTCTGTGATGCTGAAAGCTCGTCTAGATGAGCTCTACAGCGATCCGTTAGGCAGTTCTTGCGATGGGTTTTAATCTGGACGGCAAAGACACCATGCGTAAACACCCAGTATGTGCTACATCCAACGCTGCTCCTACACGATGAAGTGTGGTAACTCAAAATGCACAAGGCGTCCGTTCTACACGCGGCTTCAGTAACCCCTTCGAGCTTTGGCAGGGACGGACATAGGTCCACTAGCTTGAACCAGCAGTCGCCAATATTGCAATGTGTTTCATTCGTGTCGACAGGCATTGGAAATAATGCGCTGCTTGCATGCCCCTTATTCGAGCATCTCGCGATCGGAACATTGTGAAATCCAGCTCCAAATACCTCCTGATTTTGCATTTTCACCTGGACCCTTAGCAGTACAGACGGGGCAATCCGATGCATGATCAACCCAATATGGGCATCAGTTCTCCGTTCCGCCCCTACCTCTCGCCCTAGCCCTGCTAAGCAAATGCAGTCCTCCGACGAATGCCTCCGGCCATTTCACGGAAAGCCGTACCCGGTGTTCCATTGCTTTCGCCCCACTGTCGGATGCGGCTACATGGGTCCTTTCGATACCTAACAAAACCAGTTCCTTTCCATTTCGTTCATGGGTTTCGTCAAGAGCATCTCCGACTTCTCGCACGGCGCACAAGTAATCGCATGTACGGTGCTGTCAGTCAGCACTGGCACCGCTCCGCGCGTTCTCTAGACAGTCTGGAAGCTTCCACCCTGCACCTTTGCTCCCAAACCTTTCCCCACGTAACTTTCGAGCTTTGCCAAAAAGCTTTACTTCTGATGGCTTTGTCCTCAACTTCAGCCCCATGAAATCACATCCCCGGCCTCCTAGACAAAGACCCTGCATTGTTTAGCATAAACTTCTACAAAAAAAGGAAATTCGACACCCCCTATACATGCAATAGTCAGCCGGCCATACACGCATCTCTAGCGGACTCAGTTTGGGCCGTGCGCAGGCCCCCTCCTCGTCGGCAGTCGGGGTGTGGCGGCGGAGGCGATTACAGTGGTGTCCGCCGCGCGGAGGATGGTAGATTGCGGTAATCTCAGCCCGCGTAAGGAAAGAGCTATGTACACAGAACGATACGCGATATATTCAAGGTTTGGATGGGTGGGTGGGTGGGTGCGTGGATTAGCACCTCCAAGGTCGTCGGCTTAGGTCTAGCTTGGGTCGTAGGGGCCGTCCAACAAGCGAAAAGCTTGGGTAGGTGCAAGGCCGCGAGCCCGTGGCTACGGGTGCTTCTATTACTGCTATGATGCCGCGACAGCAGCAACAACGATGGCCGGCCGCGGTATGCAAGCTATGTGCTAACACACACAAACATACACGCAAGCTATGTGCCTCGGTGCGCCGCACGAATCCAGGGTAACGAGATTCCTTGGTCAAAATTGAGAATCACTATTCAGTACTGCTCGGAGGCGTAAGTTCTTAATATTAATTGCCGCCTGCGTGCACTTGAGAGTATTTTATGCTATGTATCCTTACCCGTTGAACAGATGGGCTACCCCGGCGATTGTAGTCACCTGGTACGCCCCGCATTGCGCTACTACGCCCTCGTGCACGCAACACCCTGTAATATACCTAACTGCTATTGTCTGTTACCTAGCTACGCCACAGAGCATGTAGCGAAGGCAGGCGCTGCCGTGTGCTTCCTTACGGACACCTTTCTCCCGGCGTATCGTCATGTACGCCCTCGTGCACGCAACACCCTGTAATATACCTAACTGCTATTGCCTGTTACCTAGCTACGCCACAGAGCATGTAGCGAAGGCAGGCGCTGCCGTGTGCTTCCTTACGGACACCTTTCTCCCGGCGTATCGTCATGGGATGACGTCGTTGTTTGCCTTTTTCTGTCTCGTGCATTCCCGAAACTTGCATTTATTACGCAAGTTCCCATTTCGTTTTTCCCTGTCCGTTCTTGAGATGCAGGTTCCTAGCAGGAATCTCTGTAGATGTGGAGGCCATCGTGCACCTTTTCATCTGGGAACAACCCTTTTCCAATTCGCACACAAACGCTGTTTCAGTCTATGCGAGTAGGCATCGTTTTTTCTTTTTCCAGCGCGCGATTATGCACACGGCTGGCTGTCTATTACATGATCCGAGGAGGGCCCTCCGTCCGAGGGGAGCTTGAGTGACTTAGACAGCTGCTGTATCATCTGCCTGGCCTGTCACAACATATGTGTTCTGCGATCCGTTCCCATAAGGTACCAGCCAAAACTTTTGCCATGTCCTGAAAAAAATGTGGTTGTTTCCTTATTACCGTCGACCTTCCGTGCCTTGTCTTCTACCCGAGCACTGTATGAAGACGTTTAGCTAACGGCGAAGAGACCCCGGCCTTTTTCACTTTAGAAGAACCTTTTTCATTTCCGCACAACACTTTTTCGCGTTAGGACTCGGCCAATCAGCGAACGCAGCCTTGGCGGCAGAGCGCGAAAAGTATCTGCAACGCCGTCAAGACAGAGGTGTAGGGATGATACCCGTAAGCCGGGGCACCGATGCTGGTGAAGCACCGGCCCCTGAGGTAGCACCAACTGAGAACGACCCGCGGGTCGGTCTTCAGCCGCGGCCGCCCTCGCCCTCACCTTCGCGGCAAGCTCAGGAGACGCCTCAGTGGGGCAAATACATGCGCACAGCGCAATGGGCGCTGGCACTCGCGGCGCTTTCGTTGGTGATTGCCGAGGATGGTTGGTCCAGCCTGGCACCGTTCCGTTACCTTTTGGCTGTAACAGGTAAAAATGTTACTTCAACCGAGCTGGCTCCGATCATTAAACAAACAGGAAACGCTCGAGACCTTTGCTGCTTATGAAAGCCTCTTTTGACAACTTCGTTAACTTAGCTAACTTTGCGTTTGGCAGTTTCTTTAACATTACAGGTTGATATTGTTATTTTCTATTCCGCAATATTGCGCTTTTTTGTGGGAACTCGCTACGTCAAGTCTTGAAAGAGCAGGAAGCACTCTCGCCCTTTTGCCTCCTGCTCGTTAAGTGTCCTGCCGTGCCATATGCACATGCGTTTCCGAATCTTATGAGCTTCGGACCGGACTGACTCAGCGAGAATCTCTGTATGAATTCTCCCCTCTCGCGTATGCTCACCTTCATTTCCGAGCTCCCAACTACCAACAACGAAACCAGGTCCCGCGAACCCCACTCTAAAAACCCACCTCGGCGGCACCTGTGCAGTAATTACGCTTGCGGCCATCTTGGTTGTGGGGATGCTGGAGTGGCACAACAGAGCCAGACATCTGGCTCTGTCCGTCAACATCCTGTTTGACTTCGTATGGATCCTTTTCTGGTGAGGTGGTGGGGGCCGTTTTCCGGGATTGCGCAATCCGGGTCTAATCTTTTATTTAAACGGAATATCACGCCAACCTAATTCTGAAAATAAATAACATCAGGATCTACGTTCCTTTTTAGTCCGCCGTCCGGATCCGGATTCGAATCCGGATCGGTATATCTTGTTCCTGTAACCGACTCCTTCCCCCCGGCCCCCTTACCTCTTTCCCCGCCCCCCTCACCCCCGCTCACTCTCGTTCGTGGTTCGTCTTTCCCCCTCACCCCCCGGGGACTCCTCCTTCCCCGCGCCCCGCAGCGCCACCGCGGCCACGTCGGCAGCTGCGGGACTGGGGCTCCGACACCGGTTGAGGATGAGTTGTGTACGACATCATGACTGTGCCAAACTCAAGGGGGTGAGCTGCTTCGCATCAGAGTCTCTGTGTGTGGGGGGGTGGGTCATTTGTCTGGTTAGCTTTGTTTGGTTGGATTGGGTCACTTTCCGGACTCTCGAAAGCTATTTGTTTGTTCGTAAGTCGTATATGTATACGGGTTTTCACTCCTGTGAGGTGACTTGGGAGCTGTTGTCGTTTTCGACTGATTGACTGAGTTAACATTTCCATTGTGTGGTGCCTCCACTTCGATACGTGTTCGTATTTGCGGCGAATGTACGGCAGGAGCTGACGAGTCGTGGAAAACTGTCCATTCGGTTTTCCATTCCCTGTTGCCGCTCGAATGGCTGGCTGTCTTTTTTGCTCCCCCAAAACTCTCCAATACCCCTTTCCCCCTTTCCCCCAGCAGGCGTGCGGGTTTCGTCTGCCTCCTCTCTTAACCCCCCCCCCCTCCTGCAGTTTTCCCCATCGCTTAGGACGGCCACTGGGCACTTCCTGCCCAGGACGTCGGCAGCTCATTTCCGGTTTCCCCCATCAGGAATGATGCCCTCCCAGTGGCTCGCATGTTTGCATGTTATTGTCGGTACAGGTTCTTCCTCACACGTTGTTATCATTATTAAAAGCATTTCCCCCAACCGAACCCGGGCGGCTTCCTACTTCCTTTTAATAGGTCATGATGTAGCACGTGATCTCTCTCCCCCCGCCCCCCGGGCTCCGCTCCCCTCCCCCTCGCCGCCGCCGACGTTTCCCTCAGGCCACGGGTCTTGTGTTTGGTATGGCCCTCCTGGGTTCCCTGAGCCTGCTGTACGAGGTGCTGTTGTGGCGGGCTGGACACAGCGGACTGGGTGCTGACAGCCGCATCAACCTCGCGATCGAGTACATGCGGTGGGTGGCTACCTGGTGGGTCCTGGTCGTACAGCAGTTCATGAACTTCCTTCTAAAACCTTTGCACTCGTGGCGCGGTCTTATACGACCTTAACACGGGGCGCACATACCGACATACATACGTGCGAATTGCCGTCCCCGCCTAGCATGCGCACATTCAAGCACACATACCTCACACAAACACCCCCTCCGCGGTTGGCCGGTGCCTTTCTCACACATACATACACACACACGCACACACAGCGCGTGGAAGAAGGCAGCCGTACGCATTGTACAGCCTACCACGGCTGCTCGTATACCGCCGGGGGCACGTAACGACGAGGGAGGGCGCGCAGCGGAAGATGGGCGCAGTAGCAGCAGCAGCAGCAGCAGCAGCGGCGGCGGCGGCGGCGGCGGCGGCATCGCGGGCGGCCTGACGGCGGTGTGGCGCTCTGTCCTGGGTGGCGGAACCCGCTGCGTCAGCGGAAGTGCTGCCGGCGGTCGGGACAAGAGTACGGCAGCGCCGCCAGCGGGACCGCACTGGGAGGCGGCGGCGGCGCCGCCGCCGCCTCCACCGGTCGCTTTCACAGTCCCTGGCGTTGGCGTCGTCGACGGCCGCGACGGCGTGAAAGTGCCGCCGGAGTCCAGGCCCTCGTGGATGGCGGCGTTGGACGAGGTAGATATTCCGGGGCTGTACGGACATGGCGGAGGGGGCAACGGCGGCGGCGCGGCGGCGGCGCAGGCGGCGTGCTTGGCGTCGTCCAGTTTTCGGGTGCAGGAGGCTGCGTGGCTGGCGCAGAGCTTCCTTGCCTTGCGGTGCGGTGCGTGCTGTGCTGTGCTGTGCACCACCACGTGCTTTTTGAGCTGCGCACACGAGCAATGTATGTGTGCTGTTGTTGCCGCTGCTGTTGTCGTTGTTGGTGCTGCTACTTTTATTTTTGCTACTACTTTTCTTCTGTTGTTTCTACTGCTTTTTGCTGTTGCCACTGCTGATGTGCGACGGCGCCCGGCCCCGGGTCCCCCCTGGTCTCAACCGCGCACCAGTACGGGGGGTTATGTTCGAGTGGAGGGCGTGTGCGCAACACGTCCTGTTTTCGTCCTTTGTAAAATGCGGAATATCCCTTTTTCTCTGAAAGGCTTTTCTTGCATCATCTGCCGCCGTTGCCGCCGCCGCCACTGCCGTCGCCGTACCCCCAAGAGATCTCCTCCACCTGGGATTTCTCTCCCTCCTCGTACGCCGCGGTCCAGGCACCCCCACCCCCACCACCACCACCACCTTACATTGCAACCCCACCCCCCACCCAACAACATCCTGAAATCTCCGTCCCCATTTCCCCACATCTCCCTCCCCCCCCTGGAGGTGCTCAGGGTGGCCCAAGCTGCGCTGACTGTTGGCTGCCTGGCCTCCATGGCGTGCTTGAGGAACTACAGCTGGACGACCGTGTACGGCTTTTTGGTGGCGGTAGCGGGCCTAGGCCTAGGGGTAGCGGTAGTGCTAGGGGTATGGCAGGCGCTGCGGGCGGTGGCGGCGGCGCGGGCCGCCGACGGCGGAAACGGCGGCGGCGGCGGCGGCGGCGTCTGTGGCGTGTGGATGCTGGGACACACGCAGGTGCGAAAATTAGAGAGAAGTACGGCTCCCGGTTTCGGCGCAGGGGGGAGGGGTACGTTCCGAAGGTCGCGAAGGTCACGTGCTTGTGGAGTACGGCATGTATGTAATGATTTCGTGAAACGCTTCGAGGACTACCTCTTGCTGTAATAATGGCGGCGGTTTAGACACGCGCGTAGTAATCGGTAGGGGTAGTTATGAGATGATGTCATGCCGACCGCGTTGTGGACACCGAAGGTTCACCGGATATGTGGCGGCGGCTCCCTTCCGACCTTCCCGCCAGTAGGGGGAGCTCACCAAACAGGTGTCTGTAGCCGCGTCTGTCTCGCCACGAGTGTGTGAGTGTGTGAGGAGTATGTGTGTGAGGCGGCGGTGTTGGGGGGTAAGAGGGGGCAAGGGGCAAGCGGAACGGGAGAGTGTGTTTTCTTTTCCCGTCGTGCGGGTGTGCGTGTTTTCAATCAGAGGTCGACACGCCAGCGCCTTGCGGCAGCAGCAGTGAGATCTGGAAGGGAAAGGCGGGCAGCGACATACTCATCCTCTGGGTCGCCGCTCTCCCCCCCTAACTACCTAACTACCTACCAAACTACCTACCGAACTACCTAACTACCTGAGTTTACCCTTTCACCCTCCGTCGTCGTCGTCCTCCTTGCACCCCCCCGGTCTTTATCCCCCCCGGTGCCCCCGCATGACATACGGACGTACAGATGTACTTGGTCTCGTGCGCGACGGCGGACCTGGTAATGTGGTTGCTCACCGCCTCCGCCGCGACCGCAGCAGCCGCTGTAACGACACTACCATGCGTGGTGAAGACGTACAAGCGCGGCAGAGTGGTGTACCGCTTCGTACATACAGGTAATCAGACAAGGGCTCGGCAGAGTCCGTTGTGTGATGCAACCGACTAGGCGTCTCTTCCGGAGCGGCGCGTAGCGAGAAGGGCCCCTCCCCCTCCCTGGCCATTCACTGGTAGTCTTCCCTTCCAATGTGGACGGTGCCCTCTACCCCAATAATGAAAATTGAACTCTTGAAGTTACTTTGAATGTTAAGAAGGATTCAGAAGCTCTGAAACGGCAAAAACGCGAAACGGCAAAAACGCGAAACGGCAAAAACGCGAAACGGCACCGAAACGCCGCCACAAGCCGTTCCCACCAAACCATGAACCAGTCCTGATCCGAGCATGCAGGCAACGGTCACAGGTCACATGACCTCTACCGAGACTCTAGCCGCCGGGAGGGGGATCCACAGGCAGGAGGGATTTTGGGGGTGACGGTGTTTTTATTATGATGCAAGGTAGTGCCGGGGCGGACGTTGTGTCTCGATTTTCAAATATTTGAATTGCAGGCTGCTCTGGCCATGATCGTGGAGCAGCGGCGCTGGGACTCCTGGCGGGCCCAGTGTGGCTGGCGGCTGCAGTGTTGTCGCTGGCGGCGGCGCACCAAGGCGCTCGCGCCGCAAAGCGGCTGCGGCGTCAGCAGGCGCAGCGGCGTGAGGCTGCCGTACTCATCAATAGCGGCGCCGCTGCAGCAACTTCCGAATCTGTCGCAGGGCCCCCCCGGGCTCCCCCGGCCGGAGCATGCAACGGCAGCAGTGGCAGCGAGCAGAGCTCCGCCACGGAGTACGACACTGGCGTCAGCGGTTGCGGAGGCGTCCCCGAGGTTGGCGGAGGGGGCGGTGATGAAGCGGGCGTCGGCGTCGGCGTCGGCGTCGGCGTCGGCGGCAAGGTGTTTGATCGAATTGGGCCTGAGGCAGGCACGGGGCTGCGTGAGCAATGGATTGTACGGGACGAGATGCCGTACATGCCGCCGCCGTCGTCCGGACGGGGTGTCGGGGGGTTTTACCCGCCGCTGCCGCCGCCAAGCTGGAGGGGCATCTTCTTCTTTATGCGCAATGGCGGTAGTGTTGGCGGTAGTGTTGGCGGTGGTAGCGGTACGGCACCTGGGGATGTTTCGGAAGGGGTGTACGGCGGCCTGGCGGAAATCCGCAGAGCCTCCGGCACTGCCAACGGCACACCCGAGCTTCAAACCCGTAGCGGCGGCAGCGGCGGCAGCGGCGGCGGCGGCGGGAGGGACGTCGAGTGGGGTGACGGCAGCGAGGGCCTGGAGGTACAACAGGAGCGTGGGGACCTCCGCCAGCCGTGATTATCGACTTTGGTGGCGCCAACGACCTGCGGTTAAACCGGGCGGACTGGATATTGATAGGAACGGACTGACCCATGGGTCATGCAACGCTACGGGACCGCGTTCAATCTTATGACCACGCGACCCGTGGGTCACAGGACCCCGAGGGTCGTCGGAACGCGTTTTGTACAATGTTTGACGAGGACAACTGTGTGTGTGTGTGGGGGGTGAGGGGCTGTGTGGCTGTTGGGATCCTAACGACCTGTCCGTCTAAATGATACCCAGCTTGGTGTGTGTGGGGGGGGGTTGGGGGGAAAGGGGAAGGGAGAGGGGGGAATTTGGGACAAGAAAGGAAACACGACTCAGGGCTCGAGGCGATGCGATCCGAATATGGATGATGGCATGTCCATCGGGGGGGGTGGTGAGGTAAGTGTTTTGAGAGGACGAGGGTGATGGTGGTGGTGGTGGTGGTGGTGCAGGGGGCGGGGAGAAATGCGGCTGTGGAGAGGTAGGTGGGGGCACGGCGGGTGCCCTCGCGCGCATCATGCATGCGTGTGCGCATGTGTGAATGCATGTGCATGTGCATGTATGTGTATATTTTGCGTTGTCGAGAAAAAAGTGTGTATGCATGCATGTATGTATCCATGTATGTATCCATGTATGTTGTATCTTTAGCCCCCCCTCTGGAAGGACGGATTGCGTTATGGCCGTCAGGCGGGCGCAGTCGGTACGGCTGGGTACGGCTGAGTACGGCTGAGTACGGCTGGGTGAAAGGAAGTATCATCATGCCGGGGTAGGAGTATCCCCCTCTACGGGCGAGAGATGGTGGTAGGATGACGATGAAGAGCATATTCATGATGATGATGATGGAAATGTTGGCGACGGTGATGATAAAAATAATGATGATAGCGGTGGATGGTGCGTGATGAGGGGCCAACTGGCTACGGTGGCTGAATGCTGGTTGGTTGGTGGTCGTCAAGGCGCGAAGGCGAGTGCTAACTAACTAACTAACTAACGGGTGTGCTCAAACCCCCCGGGGTGTCTCAAGAGCTCGGCCGATCAGGTTACCTGATCGCTGTCGCTGCCGGGCAACGCGGATTGCGGATTGCGAAACGTCTTTTTGTATATCGCAACCGTCAACCATAGAGGCAGCATTTGTTTGTACTTCCTAACGACATGCCGTGCAGGTGTACGGATATCAACCTGTGTGACTGCAACCAACTTATCGCAAACGCCTCCGCAGGGCGCCCTCCCTCACCCCCCGGAGGGGGGGGAAACGGGGCTTCCGAGGAAATGGGATTTCTGTTGTGTGGGGTGATGGGTGAACAGATGGAAATGGAAAAGTATGCTGCGCGAGAGGGGGCAGAGGGGGCTGTGGGGGGCTACTGGAGGGCGTCGACTCGCAGGAAATGTCGCCATAGTGTACGTCTTTATGTACGCCTGTGCTTTGGTGGGGAGTATGTATGTATGTGTGTGTCGTGTGTGCCGTGTGTAGAGGGGGATGACTCGAAATCCAGGAGAAGCATGTTGGTTTGTTTGTTGGTTTGTTGAGAATACGTGCAGCGAAGGCGGGGTTTGGCGTGTTGAGAGTGCTTTTGGTTGGCCCGGTGGGTGGCGCCGAGCTGAGGTGGCCAGCTCACGGACTGAGGGATGGTGAAGAATAGTAGGACAAGCGAATGTAAGGGGCGGGTGGGGGTGAGGGGAAGGAGAGGTATGTGTATTTGCTATGATACATACACCAGTGGGGAGATCGCACAGATGGGAAACAGCGTTATCGTATTCCCTGTATGTATGTATGTATGTATATACGCCTTTCTCTCTGTGTGTTGCTGCATATCATTTGTGCTCTGTGGCATGTGGCAAAGAGGAGCAGGTCCCGAACTCCTCCTCTTTTTCTCTGCCCACTATGTTCCCCATTGTGCTCTACACACCGAAATGACATCAGCACAGTACAGCACAGTACGGAAAGAAGCAAGCGTCTTCTTGAATGTACGGCGTCTTATGTTTTCCGTCCAGACCCAAGGGGACCGCACCGCAAATTCTCAGCCGCCGCTCGCCGGCGTCGTGTGCCGATATATATACATATACATCAATTACCCGTATGTGTTGCATTCCTTCCTTCCTTCCCTCCATGGCGCCGTTCAAGTCCCCCTTCCGCCCCTTCACTCGTTCGTGGTTCGTCTTCCCCCCCCCGCCCCCCCGACGTTCCAACTTTGTGGGAAAGGCCGGGCGCACTGGCCCCGACATAATGGGGCTTATGTAGGCGTGTGTGCGTATGTGTATGTGTGTGTGGGGGGGGGGGCGGGGGAGCGTAATAAATAGTAGTACTAACTTGTACGGATAAATAATAACAAATACGTAACGAAACGGGTACCGCGATTACCTCACCCACCACCACCAGTGAACAGTGTTCTGCTGCTATTGCGATATGAAACACACGACCTTAACAGAATGTGGCCGATTCAGCCTAAACCAAACCAACCATTAACTACCTCAACGACCCGATAACCACACTCGTACTGTATCCTAACCCCATTCGTACTGTGTATTGTATTATACTATTCCACTCGTGGAATACAGTATATGATAATAATACTGCACTCCTACAACGCTGCTCCTACAACGCTAGTACGGAACGCAACCCCCCCTCCAGCCCCCCCTCCCGTCGTCGCGGCCGCCGCCGCCAACCCAGCCCCAGGCCAACTGCAGTTCCCGTACGACGTCTCCTCGGTGCCGTACGGGCAGTCCACAGCTTCCGACAGTCGAAACGACTCCAAGTTGAGCTGACGTACTTTTTCACACAGCTCCAGTTGGTACGACATCTGGCCGTACCTGCAGAGGCGGTTAGTTTAAGATAGTTCCGAAATCCGGAAGCGGCGGTGGCGGTGGTGGTAGTGGAGGGGGGGGGGAGGGGGGGAAGAAAAGTCGCCGCGTGGAGTCAGGGTGATGGGGGGGGGGCGGGGGCCCCCTAGGGTGCATTACAACTTACAAACTTCTGTCCTTCATCTCGTGCGTGTAGACACGTCGCTTCAAGGTTTAGTACTAATGGCGATAAGTCGCTTAGCTGCTAGCGGTGTCCTGTTAGCTGGGTGGACAAGTACCTCTAAATGTGTGTTTTTAGGTTGTCTACGTTTTGTAGCTTTTTAATGGTTTCTTAAGGATAAAGTCTCGGCGCATACACATATACCGTATACGTACGTGCGGGTGTGGTCCTCCTCCCTCACCC